>NW_026000272.1:7510960-7513150 GCF_001458135.2 Marmota marmota marmota
GAACGTAACAGGCCATCTAGGGCCAGAAGAAGCGGACTGGAAGGTGCGGCACCCATAACACAACAACAAAAGAAGCACAAAAAACAAAAGCAAAATGACACAACAAGAGAAACACAGAAAACAAAAACGAAAGTAAAAACGAAAGTACACAATGCAGCTGCTGCCCCGCTTTGGTCGCGGATCCCACTTACTTGGGACGATTTCCCGCTTTGATCGCGGATCCCACTTACCTGGGACTACGGTGCACCCCCCTGACTGCTGAAAGTTCTGGTCCCCGGGTCTCGGCACCACTTGTCGCGACTTCTTGCCCGCAAGAAAGACGCAACACTCGGGAATCTTCTTTCAGTAGTTTATTTCAGGCCCCTGATAGTTCTTCATCTCCCTCTCGGATGCCCCTCCCAGCCTTAATATAGCATCTCAAGCCCCAATGCAAAGCAGCCACGTGGAGCTTTCTCATAGGGTGATGAAAAGTCATGCGCCAACTCTCCCAAATAAGGAGTTGTTTGTCACAGACCACAGCGGAGCCAGCGCCATCTTGTAATGGCGACCATAATTTGCATAAACGGCAGAAGCGGCTCACCACAATAGGGCTTAAAATTAAATGATTCAGTAAAAATACCTCTTCTACCCTGTGCCTCAAATGTAATTATGGTTTCTTATATAAAATTAATGGTGTCTTCAAATTTCTTACAACATATATTCTAATTTCTTGGTTTGCTATAAAAATCTCTGAGCTTCTTGATATATAAATAGACCAATACAAATGTATATTCTTATCTTCCCTCTTTTCAACACTAGACATCATACTAGAATATTATTCTTAACTTACAATTTTTTATAACAGGAATTTAGGAGACTTTGCTGAATCAGCAGTAACAGAGATAACTAATGCTTATATGACACTATGTATTAAAGAAGTTAGTATATGTAAAGCTTATGAAAACCCTGTGAGGAGAGTTCTAGTTATTGTCCCCATTTTACCTATGGTGAAATTGATCCTTACAGCATTGGTATAATTTACCCATGATTTCAGTTACTAAGTGGCAGAGCTGTGACAGGAACCAAAGATTAGGTCTAATGTCATTGGACTAACATATTGCACTAAATTGTCACTCCCAAAACCTTCCGCATTCTTTTCTACACCTAAAGTGAAAGAAGTAAAATTAAAAATCAATAAATAGGATGGCATCAAATTAAAAAGCTTCCTCACAGCAAAGGAAATAAGTATGAAGAGAGAGCCTACAGAATGGGAGAAATTCTTTGCAACTGGCTCCTCAGATAGGGCATTAATTTCCAGGATATAGAAAGAACTTAAAAACTTAGCACCAATAAAACAAATAACCCAATCAATAAATGGGCAAATAAATTGGACAGACACTTCTCAAGAGAAGAAATATGAATGATCAACAAATATGTGAAAAAATGTTTAACATCTCTAACAATTAGAGAAATGAAAATTAAAAGTACAGTGAGATTTAATTCACTTTAACCAGAATTACAATTATCAAGTATATAAGTAACAATAAATGTTGGCAAGAGTTTGGGTAACTCATACATTGTTGGTAGGACTAAAAATTAGTGCAAACACTGTGGAAAGCAGTATGAAGATTCCTCAAAAAACTAGGAATGGAACCATCATATGACCCAGCTATCCCACTCCTTAGTATATACCCAAAGTATTTTAAATCACCATACTATGGTGATGCAGCCACATCAATGTTTATAACAACACAATGTACAATAGCTAAATTAGAGAGCTAGCCTAGGTGTCTATTAACAGATGAATGGATAAAGAAAACACGGTATATGTACACAATGGAATATTACTCAGCCATAAGAAAGAATGACTTTATGACTTTTGCTGGTAAATGGATGTAATTGAAGACTATCATGCTATGTGAAAAAAGCCAGTCCTGAAAAATTAAAACTTGAATGCTTTTTTTCTGATATGTAGATGATAATCCAAAATAATGATGTGTGATCAAAATAAAAAAGTATACAAGTAAGATCAGAGGAGTAGACAAAAAGAATAAAAGAAGGGAGGAGAGATGGGATATGGAAAGTCAATAAAATGAATCTGATTTAACTCTCCTATATACATACATGAGTATGCCACAGTGAAGCTCACCATCATGTACATACACAAGACCCGAAATATATATATATATATATATATATATATATATATAT
>NW_026000272.1:7514362-7548933 GCF_001458135.2 Marmota marmota marmota
TATATATATCTTTGTACACAGAAAGAGAAATACATATGAGTTCCATTCTCAAAGTGGAGTTGTTGGTCAGATGATATATACATTTAAAAATTTGATATATATATTGCCAAATTTGTACTCATACGAGCAATAAATGAATGTTCCTATTAACATAAAGTTTTGAAAACTATTTAAATGAGGACAATAGTAGAATTCCCCTCACAGGGTTTTTGTATCACCATGACATTCAATTATAGCCAGTCTGGCAGTTTAAAACACATAAATTTCAAGTAGTTTTATCGTGTGTTGTTTGTCAGTATGGTCAGTCATCTTTTCAGTTTGCAAATACTCTTTATATATCATGGGAGATTAATTCTAAGAGATAAAAGGACAGATTTTTCTCTCAGTATGCCAGTTTTTCCATTATTTATGATGTTTTTATTTCTTATTTTCCTTTAGTATCATGATTTTAACCTTACAACCTTTGCTTATATTTTATGAAATAAAATTTATCAATAATTTTTAAAAATAATTTATTTTTTCATTGACAAATAATAATTGTGTTTATTTATAGGGTATGGTGCAACATTGTGAACCATGCATACATTGTGCAAAGATTAAATCAAGATTATTGTTATATCCATCACCTCACCACCTTATTTTTGTGATGAGAACATTAAAAATCTACTATTCTAGTAACTTTGAAATATATAATGCATTATCATTATATAACTGTGGTTACCATGAGTACAATAGAATAATAAAATTTATTCCTCCACTTCCACTGAAACTTATTTTCTCTTTAGGTTTTTCTAATTGCAAACCATAGATTTAATTGTCTCTCCCTCTCCCCAAATTTTTATGAAATGTCTATAAATTTCTTTGAGTCACTTAGTGAAATATTTTTTACATTTAAATTCATGAAACATTTAAAATGTGTGTTGATAGATGAGGTACAGTACTGCTCCATCTTATTTTTTTTTTTTACCAGTTACTCAAATGTTTCTAGCACCATTGATAAAATAAGTGTTCTTACACTGACTTGAATTACCACATTTATTATACACTAAATTCATGTGTTTTGGGGTATATTCCTGAATGTCAAATCCTATTTTTTAATTATTCATGTACCAATAGCATATGTTTTATTAGTTCAATTATTTTTTGGTTTTACTTTTAAATGGAAAATAATTACATATATACACATATATACATATATAAATATATCATATATTTATGGAATATAATATGATGTTTCAATATATTTTTACAATGTAAAAAGATTAAATGAAACTCAGAAAACATGTCTATTACCTCACAGATTTGACAGTATACTGTAGAAAATATTTAAATCTACCTTTTAGAAATTTTTCTTAATTTTTTTGTTTTAATTAGTTATACATGACAGTAGAATGCACTTATATACTTTGATATATCATACATAGATGGGATATAATTTCTCATTTTTCTGAGTTTACATATTGTAGAATCACATTGGTCATACAGTCACATACATACATACAGTAATAATGTCTGTTTCATTCTACTATCTTTCTTATCCCCACATCCCCTGCCTTCCCCTCCTTTCACTTCCCTCTACCTAATCTAAGGTAACACTATCTTTTGTTTTTTTTGCATTACAATTCTTAATACACATATATACCACAATTTTTGTATCTCTGGTTGTATATAAAGTATGTTGACACCCAATTCAAGTCTTCATACATGCACTGTGTATAATGATGTCCATCACATTCCACTATCCTTGCTAATCCCCTGCCCCCTCCCTTTCCCTCCCACCCCTCTTCCCTATGTAGAATTCATCTAATCCTCCCATGTTCCCCCTCCCAATATCACTATAAGTCAACCTCCTTATATCAGAGAAAACATTCGGTATTTGGTTTTTGTGGATTGGCTGATTTCACTTAGCATTATCTTCTCCAATTCCATCCATCTACCTGCAAATGCCATGGTTTTGTTATTTTTTAATGCTGAGTAAAATTCCATTGTGTATATATGCCACATTTTTTTAATCCATTCATCTATTGAAGGGCATCTAGGTTGGCTCCACAGTTTAGCTATTGTGAATTGTGCTGCTCTAAACATTGATGTGGCTGTGTCCCTGTAGTATGCTGTTTTTAAGTCCTTTGGGTATAGTCTGAGGAGAGGAATAGCTGGATCAAATGCTGGTTCCATTCCCAGCTTTCCAAGGAATCTCTATACTGCTTTCCAAATTGAATGCACCAATTTGCATTCCCACCAGCAATGTAGGAGTGTATCTTTTTTTCCCACATCCTTGCCAGCACTTGTTGTTGTCTGTGTTCATAATGGCTGCCATTCTGACTGGAGTGAGATGATATCTTAGAATGGTTTTGATTCACATTTCTCTGATTGCTAGAGATGGTGAGTATTTTTTCATATATTTATTAATTGAAATTCCTATTCAGGTATGTATATATTGCCTATCTTTTGTATCAATCAAGAGTGTTTTTAAAGTTTTCCTTATTTCCCTATTACTTTTAACATTTTTCCTACATTTTATCCTTTTGTTGCTGTTGTTAAGGTGTGACTCCTTGTAATATATTTACTCTTCCATTAAAGCAACAATCCCAATAGTTGTTTGTACATATAAAACTTGTTTATTTTCAGTGTGTTATTATGTACCTCACAAGATTACTAATATTGCTAATTTTTTTCCAATTATTTTTATTACTTTTCTATAAATACCATCATGTCATTTTAAAATAGGGATGATTTTTTTATTATTTCACAAATCATATCTAATTTATTTCACTCATTCAATTTTTTTAGTAAGACTTTCCAATATAACATTAAATAAAATACTAATAGTGGGGCTGGGGCTGGGGCTCAGAGGTAGAGCACTCGCCTAGCTTGTATGAGGCACTGGATTTGGTCCTCAGCACCACATAAAAATGAATAATAAAATAAATGTATTATGTCCATCTACAACTAAAAAAATTGTTAAAAACTAATAGTGGAAATTCTTAACTAACTACTTTAGTGGCAATGCATCTAATATTAACCTTCTTGCCACCTTTTGTGTGACAATTTTATTATGTTAATAGACACACATCCTTCTTTTTGTTTACTTTTAAATTAATATATTGTTGAGTTGTGCCACATGAATTCCAGCATTTATATGGAGTCAATCAATTTTTTTTCTTAGATGTTCTATGATGATGAGTTAAATTAGTAGATTTTCTATTACTGTACTGTCCTTGCATTCCTGAAAGAAACCCACTTACTCACTGTGGATTTGTTATTTTAATGTCCTGTAAGATTGCTAATATTGCATGGTGAATTTTTTCCAGTTCTCATAAGTGATTTGAACACAGGAGTTCTCTACCATTGAGCTAAATCCCTAAATCTTTTTATTTTGTTTATTTTTGAGACAAGATATTGCTAAGTTGCTAAGGCTAGCCTTGAACTTACCATCCTCCACATTCACTAATGGGTAAATTATCTTTTGATGATTTTATTGCTTCTGCTTATTTCTTACTTCGGTTCTTTTTTCCTCATGTTTTCAGGTGGTTCACATAAAAATTAAAGTCACTGATTTAAGATATATTTTATTTTATTTTATTTTTAATAACTTTATTTTATTTATTTATTTTTTATGTGGTGCTGAGGATCAAACCCAGGGCTTCACACATGCTAGGCAAGTGCTCTACCACTGAGCCACAATCCCAGCCCCATATATTTTATTTTTAGCATAGGCATTTATAACTCTTAAATTTTCCTCATTACATAACTTTACATATGTCTTGGTAGAATATGTCTTAATTTTTATTGGTAAACAAATATTTTTTAGTTTCCTTCTTGTTTCCTTCTTTGACTCATTTATGATTTATGAGTATGTTTTTAAATTTTAAATATTTGTGAATTTCCAAAATTTCCTTTTGTAATGATTTCTGATGTCATCCCATTACAATCAGAGAACATGTTTTTGAGAGTAATTCACAATATATTGAGGCTTTTCTTATTCCCTGGCATGTGTCAGTCCTGGAAAATGTTTTCTGGGTTGGTGAGAAAAATGTCTATTCTACTATGTTGGGACTCACTGAAGTTCTATAAAGTCCTTCAAGATCTATTCTGCTTTCTATGTTGGTGAAGTCTTTTATTTCCTTCTTAAACTTTAGCCTACTTATCTATCCATTAATGGCAATAAATAAATAATATTTTCTGTGTATTTATCCATTTATTGGGTAATGCAATTCAGTTATTGTTTCCACTATTTGGCTTTTAAAACTAAGGCCTTATGAAGAGTCATGTACATGATTTTGTGTGGACATATACTAACATTTGTCTTGCATATATAAATAGAAGTAGAATGGCATATTTAATGATAAAACTATGATTCATATATTGAGGAAAGGAGAGACTGTTTTCTAAAGTGGCTATACAATTTTATATTCCCACCTGTAGTACAACTAGTCTGTATTTATTTTCTTTTTCAATTTTGTTGCTTTGTTTTTGTAATATGGTGATACTGCTCTCATATAATGAATTGAATTTTTTTCCTTACCTTCTAACTTTTGAAAGATTTAATTAAAGATTGGTGGTGATTCTTCTTTAAATGGTGGAAGTCAGCAGTGAAGCCATCTGGACTGAGCTTTTCTTTGTATGTAGCTTTTTTCATTGCTGAATCAGTCTTTTATTACAAGTCTATTCATATTTTCTATTTCACATTGAGTCAATTTGGCAATTTGAATTTTCTTAGAAATTTGTTCAGTTTATCTGTTATTTAATTCATTGGTGGACATCATCCATAGTATTTTTTTCTCCTTCTTTTCATTTCTGTAAGATAATTAATAATAAACCCTCTTTCACTTTTGGATTTATTAAGTTAGCTCTCTCTGTTCTTGGCTCTTCTAGCTAAAGATTTATCATTTTTATTGATCTATTCAAGGAAGTAACTTTTGGATTAATTGATGTTATCTATTATTTTTCTATTCTCTACTTTTTATTGATTTTATTTTTTAATACATGACAGCGGAATGCATTACAAATTTTATTACACATATAGAGCACTATTTTTCATATCTTTGTATATAAAGTATGTTTACGCCAATTCATGCCTTCATACATGTACTTTGGGGTTGTTTTTTTTTTGCATTACAATTCTTTTTTTTTTTTTTAAGAAGCTGCTACAGCTATAATTTAGGGTTGAGTTTATTCTTTCAAAACAGGTCTCCTACACCTCCTAAATGCCAACTATTTAAGTAGATCAAAACTGCCATTCCTACTTTTGTGGCTTTTAGATCTACAGGAGATTCCCTCTTAACAATGCACTAGTGGCATGCAAAATATTCCCCCATTTTGTTTAGTCTGTGAAACAAAGTTCTTGAAACTGGAAAGATCTTGCAGTCTTACAGAGATTACATTGGAATTAGTTCTTTTTTTCCCTTTAGGAGGGCAGCCATTCCTCCAAAAGTTACAGCTCGAATTTCAAAACACAAACAGATGTTTTTTAAGTATCTGAAACGGGCCACTCCATTTTTATTCTGGGCCATGGTGACTCTGAATTATTGAGTGTTCCAACCCCATTAAGGGTAGAACCTCATTCCCATGGGGTGCTCTCACTGCCCAGCAAGTCCGTCCGCTGCCTCCTACCAGCCCAAAATGGCGGCGGTGGCCACTGAGCTTCTGCATTACAATTCTTAATACACATATATACCACAATTTTTCATCTCTCTGTTTGTATAAAAAGTATGTTGAACCCAATCGAGTCTTCATACATAAACTTTAGATAATGATGTCTATCATATTCCACCATCCTTGCTAATCCCCTGTCCCCTCCCTTTCCTGCCCACCCCTCTTTCTTATCTGGANTATATATATATATCACATATTTTCTAATTCATTCTTCCACTGAAGGGCAACTAGGTTGGCTCCACAGTTTAGCTATTGTGAATTGTGCGGCTATAAACATTGATGTGGCTATTTCTCTGTAGTATGCTGTTTTTAAGTCCTTTAGGTATAGTCTGAGGAGAGGGATAGCTGGGTCAAATGGTGGTTCCATTCCCACATTTCCAAGGAATCTCCATACTGATTTCCATATTGGCTGCACCAATTTGCAGTCCCACCAGCAATGTATGAGGGTACCTTTTTCCCCACATCCTCACCAACATTTATTGTTGTTTATCTTCATAATAGCTGCCATTCTGACTGGAGTGAGGTGAAATCTTAGAGTAGTTTTCATATGCATTTCTCTGATTGATAGAGATGATGAACATTTATTCATATATTTGTTGATTGATTGTATATTCTCTTCCAAGAAGTATCTGTTCAGTTCCTTGGCCCATTTATTGATTGGGTTATTTAGGATTTTTTTGATGTTTAAATGTTTTTTTGAGTTCTTTATATACCCTAGAGATTAGTGCTCTATCTGATGTGTGAGGGGTAAAAATTTGCTCCCAAGATGTAGGCTCTCTATTTACCTCACAGATTGTTTTTTAATATTTATTTTTTAGTTATAGGTGGACACAACATCTTCATTTTTTTTTTATTGTTATGTGGTGCTGAGGATCGAACCCAGTGCCCCAATGCTTGGTAGTCGAGTGCTCTACCTCTGAGCCACAACGCCAACCCTGTTTTTTTTTTGTTGTTGTTGATGTTTTTTTTTTTTTTTTTTTGCTGAGAAGAAACTTTTTATTTTGAGTCCATCCCATTTATTGATTCTTGATTTTAATTCTCATGCTATAGGAGTCTTACTAAAGAAGTTGGGGCCTAATCCCACATGATGGAGATTAGGGCCTACTTTTTCATCTATTAGACAGATTCTCTGGTTTTATTTCTAGGTCCTCGGTCCATTTTGAGTTGAGTTTTGTGCATGGTGAGAGATAGGGGTTTAATTTAATTTTGTTGCATATGGATTTTCAGTATTCTCAGCACCATTTGTTGAAGATGCTATCTTTTCTCCAGTGCATGTCTTTGACACCTTTGTCTAATATAAGATAATTTTAATTTTGTGGGATAGTCTCTGTGTCCCCTATTTTGTATTCTCTACTTAATTAACTTCCATTCTAATCCTTGTTCCCTTTCTTCTGTTTGTATTTGATTTAATTCCCCTCCCTTTTACAATGTATAAAAGTGGAAGGTTAGGTTAGTGATTTGAGATCACTATTATTTCTCATACAATCATATACAGATAATATTCCTTATAATACAGTTTCTGCAACACAGAACTTTGGCAAATAGAAAATACCAGTCTTGTCTTCCTCAAGAGAATTATGTTAACCCTCAATAGATAGGTGGGGAGAATGAGAGCCCCCACCTTTTTTAAATCCATAGGTTTTCTTTTTATAAATATTTTTTATTTGTCAATGGACCTTCATTTTATTTATTTATATGTGGTGCTGAAGATTGAACCCAGTGCCTCACACATGCTAGGCAAGTGCTCTACCACTGGGCCACACCACTAGCCAGAGAACCCTTTATTTTTTTTCTGCACTGCCAGTATTAGATCTTCAATTATACCAAGTTGAGGGTATGATCATGTCTCGAATACCAGACTCTCTGATTTTTACCAAGATTGAACAGATTTTTCTCAGGAAATATTTCTCCATTTGTTGTGTGGCCTTGGAAAAAATTTTAAAGATTTGAAAATGTATATGTATATTTTTTAAAGTTATTTCATTGAGGAGATTATTTATATTATTTGTAGAACTTCTTATGTTTTTGTTCTGGAAATGCTTCCCTATTTTGGGGAATGTAATTCTCAGAGTGCAGTATACTATTATCCAACTTCCTGGAACTTTTATCTTTAAGGCCTATGATGTTCAAAACTTTGTAGAAAAATAGTTGAGGACACATTCTGCTAGCATTACAAAATGAAGTGCTTTTAAAATAGAGTGATAACTAAATGGTTTTCAAAACAGAACATTTTATGAATGAGAGTCAGGTAGTGGAAGAAGAACAAAACTATTTTCAGTCATTTGAAAATCTAGACATATTTTATGAAGTAAAGTCTGTGTAGATCATGAAGCAAATTCAAAGTAATCTTTTTGATTCATATCATCCTTATGGAAACCCCTCTTATATTTATCAAATGGCTTTCTCAAAGGATTTCTTCTTTTGTGTGAATTTGCCAGTTTCTGCTCTTTTACTTTTTTACTGGATTAGTTGATGTCAGGAGCTGTTAATTCAATGTCACTTTTCAATGTGAAGGTCAATCATAACTGTTAAAATATGTTGGAAACACTTAAACCAAGGGAAAAGGCAGCATGGAATGAGCCAGTGAAAATTTCTGTACAGTGTTATCAAGAATAATGCTATGCATTCACTCAATGTTATTTGTGATAAAAATTTCAACATTTTTTTGAGCTGTGTTTTGGAATATGAGAGAGAAATAACTTGTGGCTACAACTACTTCTTCCAGAAGCTTACTAAAAGACTTTAGCTATGGCCCTTTTATTATCAGTAATGTTGATTTGAGAGGAATCTCTTGGAAAACAGACTGAGTCTCTGCCAAGTTCTGAAGGTATGAGTAGAGGAAAAAATAATGTTTACTAGAAATTTCTTCTTTAAATTCAGAGAGATTGTTCATTGGTAAAAGTGTGGTGAGAGAAAAGAGAGAATGGCTGGCAAAAACTTTTATACATGTGAAAGAACCTGGTTTTCTAAGACTATATTAGTAAATAATGTTTAACTCTCAGTCCAACCATGCTGCTATTCTTACAGAGATTGTTGTTTACTATAGAAGTTTTTTCCAGGAACTATGACTGGAGGTACCAAGCGGTATTACTAGACTCCAGATTGTGTTGGATTGCCCATATTGTTGAGGAGAAATCCAGGTAAAGTGCTATAACTGCCAATAGTATGCTTTCATCTAGATGTGACCCACATGAAATAAAAGTTATCAATTTTATTTCTAGACATTTTTATTTGAAATGGCTCAAAAGTTGGCCCCATCTCTTTCTTTATATCTATGACATCTCTATTATATCATCTCTACTACATCAAAGGTAAATTGAAAATTACCCATCTATGGTCTTTACACGGTATTTCAGATTTTCCTCCATTTATATATGCTTTCAGTTATTGTGTCAGATATCTATGATTATTGTAACAAAGTACAAAAAACCTGAATGAGTAATACAACAAAATTTATTATTTCATAATAGTTGAGGCCAAAAGTCTGAAATGTGTTTCAATAGATCAAAATTACTGTTTCATCTGGGTTTTGCTCCATTGAAATATCTATGGGAGAATCTATCTCTTTTTCTTCACCAGGTTTTACAGTCTGTCCTCATAACTTGGCTCATAGCTCCAGATTATATTGTTCATTCCACCCCTCTTTCTATCATGGCACAACCTTATTTCTCTTTTGTCCTCAAAACTCTCCCTGACTACTGCTTCTAAGGGCATTTATATTTACATTTAGGCTGATGTGGATCATTAAAGTAATCTCTGTATCCCAAAACCTTTTACTTCATCAAATATGTAATGTTCTTTTGCCATATAAGGTAACATTTGCAGTTTTCAAAATGGATGAATACATATTTTCAGGGACCATTGTTAAGCCTTTTATAGTCTCTATGATGGGAGTTCAGAAAAACAATAACTAGATGTAGTGCTAATTTTACCTCATTGCTTGCAATTGTGATAAAAATACTTTTTAATTATTTTTAATGTATTTACTATACATCAGGTACCATTTTAAGCTCTTCACAAACATTAATTCATTTGACTGTTACAAGAACATCATTTTACATATGTTGATAAAAAAGCAAGGAACAGTTAAATAACTTGACAAAGCTATAAAATTTTTCCTTGAAGTACATGATATTGGAAACCAGGCAGTCAGACTTGAGATATTTATTTCTTAATAAATGTATTCTTCATGATAAGTGTTTGTTTTTCCTTTTAAAGGGTAAATGTGATTTTTTTGATTTATCCAAGTTTAAAAAAAAAGTTTTAAAGTCTCTCTATTAGGTAGAACCATGAGCATCCAAGTATCTCTTACATAAACTAAATTAAATAGAATTCATCATAGTTTTTATATTTCATTTTATTAACAATATAAAAGGCAAGAAGACAAGTATATATGCTTACATAATATTCTTGACTATGTCTATTTCTTCTTTTTGCCTCTCTTTGGCATTGAACTTCGAAAGAAGCATAATATAATACAAAGAAAATAATGGAGTTAGACATAACTGATTTTGAATCTGCCTCAAAGTATTTAGTGATCTAGTTAAGGAAGTCAGGTCCTAAGTCTACATGATGAAAATTTGGGCCTGCTTTTTCTTCTATTAGGTGCAGGGTCTCTGGTCTAATTCCTAGGTCCTTAATCCACTTTGAGTTGAGTTTTGTGCATGATGAGAGATAGGGGTTTAATTTAATTTTGCTGCACATGGATTTCCAGTTTTCTCAGCATCATTTGTTGAAGAGGCTATCTTTTATCCAATGTATGTTTTTGGTGCCTTTGTCTGGTATGAGAACTGTATTTATGTGGCTTTGTCTCTGTGTCCTCTATTCCATACCATTGGTCTACATATCTGTTTTTGTGTCAAGGCCATGCCATTTTTGTTACTATTGCTCTGTAGTTTAGTTTAAGGTCTGGTATTGTTATGCCTCCTGCTTTACTCTTCTTGCTAAAAATTGCTTTGTCTATTCTGGGTCTCTTATTTTTACAAATGAATTTCATGACTATTTTTTTTCTATTTCTATAAAAAATGATGACGAGATTTTAATTGGAATTGCATTAAATCTCTATAATGCTTTTGGAAGTATGGCCATTTGGGCAATATTAATTCTTCATATCCAAAATAAAGGGAGTTCTTTCAATCATCTAAGGTCTTCTTTAATTTCTTTCTTTAGTGTTTTGTAGTTTTCATTATAGAGGTCTTTCACTCTTTTGTTAGATTGATTCCCAACTTTTTTTTGAGGTGATTGTGAATGGGGTGGTTTTTCTGATTTACCTTTCAAAGGATTCATCACTGATGTACAGAAATGCATTTGATTTAAGGTGTTGATTTAATATCCTGCATCTTTGCTGAATTCATTTATTTGCTCTAGAAGTTTTCTGGTAGAATTTTTTTGAATCTTCTAAGTATAGAATCATGTCATTGGCAAGTAGTGATAATTTGAGTTCTTCTTTCCATATTCATATCCCCTTAATTTCTTTCTTCTAATTGCTTTGTCTAGAGTTTCAAGAACTATCTTAAATAGAAGTGATGACAAATGGCATTCCTGTCTTGTTCCAGTTTTTAGATGGAATACTGTCAATTTTTTCTCCATTTAGAATGATGTTGGCCACAACTACTTTGGAAATATGTATGGAGATTCCTTAGAAAACTTGGGATGAAATCACCATTTGACCCAGCTATGCCACTCCTCAGTCTACACCCAAAACACTTAAAATCAGCATAGTACAGTGATACAGTCTTATCAATGTTCATAGCAGCTTAATTCACAATAGCTAAACGGTAAAACCAACCTAGATGCCCTTCAATAGATGAATGGATAAAGAAACTGTGGTATATATTTACAATGGAATATTACTCAGCCTTAAAGATGAATGAAATTATGGTATTTGCAGGTAAATGGTTGGAGTTGAAGAATATTATACTATGCGAACTAAATCAATCAAAAAAAAAGCCAAATGTTTTCTCTGATAAGTGGATGCTAATCCATTTTGGGGTGGTTTTCAAGGGAGAAATGGAGAAACTTTGGACTGGGCAGAGGGGAGTTGGGGAAGGGTAGTGGGTGTGGGAGTGGAAAAGATAATGAAATGAATGGACATTATTGCCCTATGTATGTATATGATTGCATGAATCGTGTGACTCACATTGTTTACAACCAGAGAAATGAAAAGTTGTGCTCCATTTGTGTAAAAAAAAATAAAAATGAATTTAGTTACTATGAAGTGCTGGGAAACATGCTTCACTTCTTTCCTCTTAAATTTGTTTTTGTGTGAAACAGAACAAGTGAATCTAGATTCTCAAGTTTGTTTAAAGATTTAAACTAAATAATATTTATCATCTACTGTGTATAGTGCTTGAAATATGGAAGGTGTTACTTAGTGTTATTTCTCTTTCTTTTTGTTCCCTCTCTCAGTACTAGGGCCTGAACCCCAGAGTTACATTACCACTCAGCTACACCCTCAGAACTTTTAATTGTATTGAGACAGGATCTTTCTAGTTTGCTGAAGCTGGCTTCAAACATGCAATCCTACTGCCTGAGCCTCTTGAGTTGTTTAGATTACAGGTATGTGTCACAACAGCTGGTTCCCTTTGATTTATTTGCACATTCAAAGATACTTATTATATGTCTATATGTTTTAAGGTCATCTCTCAAATTTTATTAATATTTTATCAATGAAGAATTTTCCATGCCCATTTGTTTGCCAAGCCAAAAGTCCATGCTCAGAAATTCCATAGTAGGTGCTCCTGCAGTGCTTGCCAGTATTTAAGTACCAAGTCCTGCTCTTACGTTGTGCTGCCAAATCGCTGGTGAGCAGCTGACTTAACTTCTGTCTCCACTAAGAGACTGCATATAGGAAGTGTTGAGGATACACAGGAGGATTAGATAAGAACTCATATGGAGATACCAAGCTGTATGGGTTATTAAAGAGATTCTCAAAAACAGTGTTTCTCATAATACAATTTTTCTACAAATATTTGATATTAGAAGTGGAGAAAAATCATACCATTTCCAAAAAAATCATACAAAATTATTTTCTATTTCCTGTACTTATACCTAAGTAATGTTTTTTTCTCGGGTTCTAACAGTTTTTATAGGGAGCTCAAACTACAGCTCATGACTGAGAATATACTTTCAGTGATAATGGCCAGTTCCTCAATTGTGTTTATGTGCTATAATTTATTACTAGCTACTTCATTGGTGATTATATACATTGCTTCCATTTGATAGATGCTTTAATAAATAAATTTAAATGATTTAATACCAAGGACTATCATGCAGTTATCAAAAACATATTTCAATGCACTTACAATAATGCAAAAATTCGAAGTTGATTGAAAATATCTGGTTACAAATCATTTTAAGAAGATGACTGCAAATTATGTAACAAATGTATACACTCATGGTGGGTTACTGCTTGTACTTAAGTAGCACTAAATGAGTTGAACATTCTATCTCTCCAAACACTTCAAAATTGGAAAAAATTCTTCCTAGCATTCATTTAAAGTTTATGGAATTTGTCCTAATTGAAACCACAAATTGAAAATTGTTTATTTATAAAAACCTTCAAACAAAAAAATATGTGAGAGTCTATGAAGGTCTGCTATTAGACTTCTTCCATCCCTCATGTGATTAGTGAGAAAAGGAGTGATTCCAGGACACGATAACCTATGAGAAACTGTAGTTTTATTGCTAATAGGGGATGACTTGATTTGCAGCAGAGGGTGGAAAACCCATAACCCAGTAGCAAATAGAACAAGTTTGTAGCTTTGATAACAGGAGGTTGTGTTCCCAGTTGGTGGGCAGCAGTTTGGAAGAGTAGCTACAAATTTAACTGGGAGATCTGGGAAATGAGTAAGCTCAATACACATTCCATATAAACCTGGCCAACTTATCCAAATGCACAGGAGAGACCCATGAAAACCCAAGTTGATTAAATAACTTTGGTTGACTGAAAGGCTACATGCATGAATAGAGGACACTTGAGAGAACACAAGGTATCCTTATATTCCCAACTGACTGAGACACTGCAAAAGTACATGAGAAAACTAAGAGGGCCCTGAGGAAACCAAAAGCTTGAAAACTTTCTTAAGTATGAAATGCATCTTCAAGCTGCACACAAATCCACTGGCAAAAGATGGAAGACTTACTGACTCAAGCTTTTTGATAAACAAAACTCTGACAAATTGTTTTCAAACCACTAAAACCAAGCAGAAATAAGGGTTACCCATAACAAATCAGACAAACTAAGATGAACTACAAACTAAACATAAACTTCAGTGACTACACAGAACAGGGAAGTTGCCATAGACTTAGTACAAGAAATTCTGTTTCAAAAGCAAATAACTGGACTAGGAATGGAACTCAAGGTATAGGGTCTGCTTAGAATTTCTAAAGCCCTGGATTTGTGAAATAAATCAGGCGCAGTACCACTGGTATGGTTTGGATATGAAGGGTTTCCTCCAAAGCTTCTGTGTCAATACAGCATTACTCAGAATTAAGTGAAGACAGGCAGGGGTGCCTGCAGGAGGTAGGTCATTACGTGCATGCGTGGAAGGGTTCATCTTCCTTGAAGTAGCCCCCACACACCACTTTCTTGCTGCCATGACTGGAGCAGTGCTCCTCCACCACACCTTTCTGCCATGATGTTCTGTCTTACCTTGGATTCAGAGCGCAATGGAATTTGATGACCATGAATTAAAGCTCTGAAGCTGTGAGCAAAAATGTTATTTTCCTCCTCTAAGTTGTTCTTGGTTATTTAGGTAACAGCAATGAAAACCTGATGAGCATACTCTCTTATATGTGGAATCTAACGAAGTCTAATACATTACAGTAGAAATTAGACTGATGATTACAAGCGGCTGGGAAAAAACCTTGATCAAAGGATATGAAGTTTAAATTAGGCTATAAAAATAAGTTTTAGTGATATATTCCACAGAATGGTGACTATAATAAATAATACTGTGTTATATACTTCAAAAATTACTGAAAGAACAGATTTTAAATGTTTTTGCCAAAAAATGATAAGTATCTGAGATGATGAAAGTATTAATTAGATTGATTTACTCACTTTACAATATAAACATTTTAAAATGTCAATGCTACTACAAATGTATATGGATATATTATATGTTTTATTATATATTATAAATATGCATATTTATAGTATGTATATATAATATATACTATAAATTTATACTATACTATAAATATATTCTATAAATATATTTATAGTATATATTATATACATATTAAATATATACTATATATTTATAGTATAATAAAATATATATTTATATATATAATATTTGTCAATTTAAAAACTGTAAAATATGAGCCATATCCAGGAAAGCAAAGAAGCTTCTTCTGATTAGTAGCAGATTTTGGACTAAACAGACACATTTTCTAAGCTCCTATTATAAATATGCTTTTAAAACCAGAAGAAAACCATTTCTGTTTTGATTTAAATATAATGTGTCCTGTAAAATCTCATGCTAGACAATGCAAGCATTTTCAAAGTGAAATGACTTGTTTATGAGACCCTTAGCCAAATTAATGTACGATTAATCCACTGATATGGATTAACTTGGTCATAATTGGAGGCAGGTAGGGTCACTGGGGACAAGCATTTGCAATTTACATTTCATCCCTAGTGTACAAAGCTCCTAATTGCCATGTCCTGGACTGCTTTCCTCCCCCACACCCTTCAGCTATGATGTTCTGCCTCACCTTGGGCCCAGAACAATAAATCAACCATCTTTGGACTGAGAACTCTGAAACAATAAGCCCCAAATAAAGTTTTCCTCCTCTAATTGTTCCCATCAGGCCTTTTTGCCACAATGAGGAAAAAACTAAAATAATCTTTAAATAATGAAGGAAACACATGATGACAACATCTTATCAAATAGAGAATACCAATAAAGAGATAGAAAACAAAAAATTAAAATATAAATTCTGGAGTTAAAAAAAACAATTACTAAAATGGTAAACATACTAGAAGAGATGTAATATGAACAAATCTGTGAATTCAAGGAATAGCAATAGTGATTATGAATTCTATAAAACAGAAAGTAAAACAAATGAAAACAAATCACAAATCCCAGAAATGTAGGACATCATTAAACCACAAATGTACATGTAATGAAGTAGCAGAAGAGAATAATGACAAAAGACAAGAAGTAATAATGTCTTAAAACTTCCAAAATTTGAAGAAAACTATGAGTGAGTTCAAAATGTTTAACATATCTTACATAGGATCAAAGGGGAGGTCTGTACCTAGACACATTATTAATCCAAAGACAGAAAATTGTGGAAACATCAAGAAAAAAGAAACTCATCAGTTACAAGAGGACTCCAATAAAAATATACCTGACTCTTAAAACAAGCAATGGAAACGAGAAGACACTAGCATATCCCATACAAAGTTTGAAAGAAAGAAACAACGAATAATCATCTCCAGAAAACAACTTTTCACAAATAAAGGTAAAATAAAGACATTCCCAGAGGGGGAAAAATCCATTAGTGTTTATTGCTAACAGACCCTTTTTGAGAAAAAATACTACAGGAAATTCTTCAGGCTAAATCCACAAACAGAAAACAAAAGTCAGTATTCCTGTATCTTAATTGATTTATAAAGCAATTGAATCAATCATAATAAATATAATGATATTAATGTATCTACAACATGTAAAATATATTCTATATGATAATAGTACCATGAAGGCAGTGTGTGAAAACAATTTGCATTGCAATAATGACATGATAAGGGATGGTAACTTGAATCTGTAGGTAGAAGTGAAGAGAGCTAGAAATGTAAAAGAAAGGACATATAATAAAAGTTTCTCCTCTCAGTTACCTTATAAGACAAAACTTACATAGTGTGATAATTATAATGCATCATTGAGTTTTTAACATATATGTATATACATAAATACATAACATATACACACTTATATAAGTGTATATATATATATATATATATATATATATATACACACACAATAATGGTACAAGATGGAGAAAGAAAGGGAAAGAGCTATATAGGATCAATAACTTTTTTATGTCAAACTAGAATTCAGTTATTACAAATCTGAAGTAGATTCTGATAGAATTGGTAATCCCTACAGAAACTGCTAAGAAAAAATGTAATGTGATAATATTATATAAATTAAAATATTGCCCTGGGAAATCTTCATATAATGCAAAAGAAAAAAAAATAAAGGTGGAAGAGAGAAACAACAAAAAACTTGAAAAATAAAATGCAAAATGGTAGGTAATAATACAAAGATACAATATTAAATATGAATAGATTCCCCAACAAAATAAAATTTTAGAGAGTCACAAAATGGATAAAAACCAAGATGCAACTATATGCTAGAAACAGGAGACAAATTTTTTAAATAATGAAAAATATATCATGTAATCAGGAACCTTAAGAGAGCAGGAGTGGCTAAATGAATATCTAACAAAATAAATTTTTAAAAAGTAAATTAGGACAGTTCATAGTTACAAAAAATCAAATATTCCAAAATATATGAAAATGATAATCATATACACACCCAAATTAAGGTAAAAACTGATACACTTTATGGAAGAAAGAGAGAGAAGTCAATGATAAAGATTTAAATTCTCATCACTCAATATTGGTTGAAACAACTAAGCAACACATCAATAAAGAAGTAGAAAACTTGAATAATGCTACAACCAAGTAGATTTAATAAACATTACATCAAATAATAGCAGAATAAATGTTCTTTTGAAGTACACATGAACATTCTCTATAACATAACTCATAAAATAATCTTTAATAAATTTAATATATCATATATATAGTATATATTAATACATCATATATACAGTATCTTCTCTGAACAATAAAATGAAATTATAAATTAATAAAAGAAAGAATAAAATTTGAATAAGAATTATATGTGGAAATTTAATAGCACACTATTAAATAACTAATGGTCAAAAATATGAAATAAAAATCAATAAGTACATTGTGATAAAAGTCAATAAAATGAGCATAACCAAACTTCTTAGATGTGCAAAAACAATGCTTAGAAGTAAATTTATAGCTGTAAGCATCTACATTGAAAAATAAGAAATATCTAAAATATAATAATAACCTAACAGATATACCATACAAAACAGAAAACAGCAGAGTAGAAATTATTTTTTAAATAGAAAACTAAGATTAAAATCAGCAAAGCTAAGGTTTATTTCTTTGAGAAAATTAAGATAATTGATAAACCTTTAGCTAAAACTGACCAAAAGTAGAAAATGAGAGATATTCAAATATTAAGTACTTTTAATTCTGTGAGGTACCATTTTATGGTATTTATTTAATATTTTTCTTTTTTAAAAAATTTCTTACCTTGATTTTATATTTGTATGTATTAATATACTCAGCCAAACAAGTATTATTTTTAAAAAGTCAGCTAGGGAGCTATCTGTAGATAATAAGAGTTGTAGTTTTCACAATTTCTCTTTTTCATTTACTATTATTTATTTACTTATTGTTGTGCTGGGTATTAAACTCAGGGCCTTGCATATGCTAGGAAAGTGCTCTACCACTGCTCTATCCTTAGCTTTGGATGTAACAGTCTGTATCTATTATTTCTTTCATTTAACAAATATATATGAAACTGGTACTTTGCCATTTGCCCTGCCCCAGCTCTGGTGAAAAAAGTAGAAATGGTAACAGGAATTTTACTCCTTCCCTTGAGAAAACATAGCTACAAACCACACAGATAGCCATGTTATCCTTGAAAAAGGCACCAAAAATATTCATTGCAGAAAAGACAGTCTTTTGAACAAATGAAGCTTAAAAACTAGGATAACTATATGCAGAAGAATAAAACTAGCTCTTTACATCCTTAAAGCAAACTCAAAGTGGATCAAAGACCTAGGAATTAGACTAGAAACTGCACCTGTTAGAAGAAAATGTAGATCCAACACACCAATATGTGTTTACAGGAACTGACTTCCTTAACCAGAGTCCTAAAGCACAAGAAATAAAACCAAAACTCAATAAGTAAAATGGCATCAAATTTAAAAGGTTTGCATAGCAAAGAAAACAATCATGAACATGAAGAGAGGCTATAGATTGGGACAAGATCTCTGCCAGCTCCTCTTCTGAAAAAGAATTGATATTCAAATTATATAAAGAACTCAAAAAATTAACAACAAAAAACAAACGGAAAAATGAACAAATAAGTGTCAAATGAACTAAGCAGATATTTTTTAAAAGAAGTATAAATGGCCATCATATATGTGAATAAATGTTCAACATCCCTAGCAATCTGTTCAAATCAAAACTATACTGAGATTGCACCTCATTCCAGTTAAAAATGGTAATCATCAAAATTATAAATAATAATAAATATTGGAGAAGAAATAAAGAAAAAGGAACACTTTTACACTGTTGGTAGGAATGTAAATCAGTACAACTACTATGGAGATAAGTATGGAGATTCCTCAAAAGGGTAAAAATAGAACCACACTAGGAAATATCTATACCACTCTTCAGTATTTATCCTATAATACTATATAAATATATCCTATAATACTATAGAAATAGCATACTGAAGAGATACATACACACCCATGTTTATAGAAGAAAAATGAACAATAGCCAGGTATGGAACCAATCAAGTGTTTATCAGGGTATGAATTAATAAAGTAAATGCAGTATATATACACAATGGAATTTTATTCAACCATGAAGAAAGTATGTGATTTGCAGGAAAGTGGATGGAACTGGAAAACATCATGCTAAGTGGGATAAAAACCAAGAGTCATATGTTTTCTCTCATATGTAGAAGCTAGAAATAAATAAATAAATAGGACCTTATGAAAATGAACAAGAGACCAGTATAGTGTCAGAAAGGGATCAGGGAAGAGAGGAAGCGAGAGCAAGGGCAGGTACAGGGAATGAAACATATCAAATTATGCTATGTACATACATGTATGAATATATCACAGTGAATCCCACTATTACATATAATTATCATACACCAATCTAAATAAATAAATAAATAAATAAAGTATATAGCTGTTGTTAAAAAACTGTGCTTTTAAAATGCAAATTTTAAAGTTAATTATTAACAAACTTGGAAATCATTTAAGAATCATATTGCTATTTCCCTTTTGCCACTAGGAATGTGAGGGCAAATTCAAAATCCACAACCACCGGCTCCTATAAAAAATAAATGTGTTTTCCAAGTGCCCTCCTTATTTTAAGGCTATAATTCAGAAATCAAACGGCAGGATGGAAAGTTTGTGAAAGTATTCACAGAAAAAGTTGTTTTGGAATTTGGTCTTTGATGAAGAGTAGGAGTTCACTGTTGACAGGAGGAATAGCAAACAGAAGACATACAGAAGTATGAAGAAGCACAATTTTTTTTTTTTCCCTAGTGTGGCTGGAACTAAATGGAGGTGCTAGAGTGGAAGTTGGAGTGTAGATTTGCGCCAAAGTGGAGAGGACCCTGTTGCCATCTTATAGATTGCAACTATTATTAGGAAACATTGATGGGCATTTGTTGTACAAATTGATATGATGCATTATTGTGCATTTTAGAGGGATGTTTTTACAGCTACCTACTACTGAAGAAACCAGGATTGTTTTTCCTTTTATTTCTTATTTACAATTTTTAAGTCCAATAAAACAAAACTGTGATAATGAATTCCATGTGATACATTTCTTGAAGAAATATCTTACAAATGAGTATGTTAAATCCCCATGAATATGACTAAAGTGGCATTACAAAGTTAGATTACCATATGCCACAAAGGAAGTAAAAATATATAAATCATTTAACAGACTTTAGGGAAAATAGAAATAGTGTAATACAATACAGAAGCTCGAGATAATTATGCTATAGACCTGTTCTAATTTTTAACCATTACAGTGTTGTCTCATTGTATACTTGCATGGACTATAAAATTCAACTGATTTATCTAAACTACTGGTGATAATGTAAATAATAATTTTTAATAGTGATAACAGCTTAAAGTTATTGAAAGGAACAGAGAAACAGACACCACTTGGAGTAATAACGATAATAATTAATCTCTGCTGCCATATGTAAGGTCTGGTTCTTAACTAAGGTGACTATAAAAGTTTTCATATAAAGAAGGACACTTTCAAGAGTGAAGAGAAGCATCGATTAAGTAACACAGTATAGGAGCCAGAGTTAGGAAATGGTACATAATAAACAAGACAATTTCCAGTTCTCTACAGCTCACAGTGCATAGAAGTTTTCTTCTATGAACTTGTGATTCAGTTCTTACCTGATGCCAAGATTGGCTTGCTTTCCTCAAGAGAGCTGGAATGTTCTTTATAATTCTTGCCATGTGTTCTGTTCTTTGCTTTCCAGGTCCTAACACATGGCTTATGAGGCTAGTGGCTTGTACTGAGGTACTTGAGAAAACAATGAATATCTAAAATCAGAATTGTATCTTTCCATGGTCAAGCCAGGCCTGTGACTGAGTTTGTCTCTTTGCTTTCGTTTTGAAAATCTTTCAGCAATCTGGCTGAATGGCAGTGAGAGAAGCAGATTAGGGAGAAGGAAAATTCATAGTAGCAAATCTTCCTGAAGGTAAGTTGGAAGAATCTAGAGCAGAAATTGTCGTTCACCAATGACTTCATACATGTGAAAATGGCTCTTGATGAAAAAGTGGGGATGGACTAAAGTCAGGTAGTGAACCAACACTTGAATTCTTTGAGGTTTCCCTTGATTCATGTGTGCTTGATATCATAAGAGCTTAAATATTGATGCACTGAGGTTCTGATAAATATCATTTCATTACAGGGATTTTGCAAAGTCTAGGCTCGGTGTCAAAAAGGCTAAAGCTATAGTGTATCATACCACTAAAAAAAATTCCCTAGTGTTTTTTGAAAAATTCACTCCATACTCCTTTATAGTGTAAATGATGAAAACATGTAATTTTCTTCAGGATTACCAAAACAGTGTGTAAGTCAGATTTATCAGGCTATTCCAGCTGATTAAAGTGGATGAATCATCAAAATCATCAATCCCCTGGATTGAAAAACAAGGAAATATAAAACTCATCATTTTAAGGTGTACAAGTCAGCGGAAATTTACCACTATTTTCACTTAATTTTCAACACCCCAGAAAGGAACCCTGCATACCATTCCACAGCACTGACAATCTCAGAAATTTGCCCCCAACAACCTTCTTACTCACAAAAAACATCAGTTCTATTTATATATCCACATACCTATTTATTTTCTTCAAATATTTATTGAGTGATTACTCTTTGGCAATCTCTGTACTATCTGTTGAATATAACAGTGAACCAGAAACTCACAGTTCTACATTATTAAACTTTACATTCTAGTAAAATAAAAATATATTAAACATATTGATAAATTAAAATTATGCTAAGACTTAGGAAAAAATAAAATGTATATGGACATTTGTTAGCTTAGAATTCTGAGTCAGAGAAGGCTTCTCTACAGTAAGAGGCATTTAAGCTGACATATAAAGGAAAGTACAAGCTGCTCAGTTGAAGAGTTATCCCTGAGATGGGAAAAAGTGTGTTTTATTTAAGGAAATGAAATAAAAGCTTACTAATAATATTATCCTAAATTTATCCAGTTCTTAAATGTGCCACACATCCCAGTTCACTTATTCCTGTTTCTTGACATCAGTTTCTGTATTATCTCACTTATTCAATCATTTAAACAATATGTTCTGCTAATCAATTTCAGTTTTCTATCACATAAGTTATCTTGGAAAAAAATCTATTAATCTTTTTTAGTTCAAAAAGGAACTGTAGTTCAAAATAGTTACTGCTCCTAAACTCTTTGAGGTATAATGGTAGATTTAAAACTTCCAGTTCTTTTCTGCATTAAGAACAATTGGAAGTGTCATCCTCAGTGATTTGTATGAACAATTCAAGAGTTTAATTTTTCTGCTTTACTATGACTCTGGGTCCTAATTTGCATTGAAGCAAGCTTAAATGTAATGCTGCAATTGTCTGCCATTGAAAACTTGTTCTTCAAAGAATTAGTCTGAAAACTGAATCAGGCATTCATGTACTCAATGAAAATGAGTAAATATGAGAAATATGGACACTTGCATGCATGTACACATATAAAAATGACTCAAATTTCTTGAACCTTGATATTGAATTTACCCACTTCCAGAACACATTTATGTAATTTATAAAATTTCCAATGTAAAGTGTTTTTTTTTTTTTTTAATTTTAGACCTAAATAGACTGATAGGAGCTTTGCTGACCTTCTAGTGTAGGTAAACTCCCCATGATTCCTACTTCTACAGTGGCCCCAAATTCCTGTATTATTATATTAATCATTTTAAATTGCACATGCTTCTTTAATGTGTACCTTCTCTGCCAGGCTATAAGTTATTTAAAGTAATGACTGAAGATTGAATAAGAAATTAATGAGAAGAAAATGAAATCAGAATTCTGAGAGGCTTGGCTTCTTGAAGTGATTTCCAATGCCCCCCATATTGTAATGACATTTTTATTTATTCAATTTCAAAAGCCTATGGCCTACTTAGTAATTTGTTTTTGAAAAGGTTTATGACACACTATAGGATGACTGGAGACCTGTTCATTTCAGTGTCAATTCTTTTCATATCTCCTCTCTGTGCTGAAGGCACAGTGCTCAACAAGATAATGGAATAGTACATACAATGTAGAAAGGGCAGCTTTCTCATAGGGAAAGTAGAAGGTACAATTGGGGGCTTATGTAAGGGACACCCAAGGGAAATGCTAATGTCTGTTCAGACAACAGAAGGTTATGCTTAGACACACCTATGGATAGTAATAGGAACCCGGAAATTTGGATCATTAGCCTAGCATGTGATCCTGTTAATACATTTTCATTTGACCCTGTATGCCCTCATAAAAATTCTATGAATGAAGAAAAAAAATTTCTTGGAAATATTGTAAAAAAAAGAAATCCAAATGTATCTGTACCTGTAATTCTATCCCTAGAGGTATTCAGTGTTTATGTGCCTTGATACTTTAAGTACGATGTAGAAAAAAATAGTCTCAAAACCAAATTCTCAACTTTCACAAATTTAAGCTGTCAATAAATAAGTTTTCAGTAAACAATCTGTTTATATTTCAGGAATTGTGTCAAACACAATGATAAAAATAAATAAAATACAATATGTGGAATGATAAAAATAAATAAAATACAATAATTTTAAAAAGCAGCCAATGAAGATCCTGTGCTCATTTTAAAATATTACCTTTTGCAGAACACTGTGCTTATGTTTTCTTGCTCTCTCGACATATTGGTTGCTGGCTGAAGCTAAGGGAAAGAATGGTTTTCAAAGGATCATTAAAATTATGGTAAACATTCACAGATTTCTTCCCTTTCTTTTCACTCATTTGCATATGGTATGCCGAAGCTTTTTGTTTTTCATGCTTCTGGGAGCCATTTTCCATGTCTTTGGTTAAGAGTTCATGTCAACATTGTCCAGTAATGAAACGTTTCAACCCAAAGTGAAACTTAAATGAAGCAATTGAAAAAAAGTTAAATCTAGGGTTAATTTGTGGTAGAAAATAATTTATATACATTCATATTTTTGTGGTACTGGGGATTGAACCCAGGGCCTTGGGCATGTGAGGAAAGCACTCTACAAAATGTGCTATATCCCCAGCCCAAATTCATAATCTTGAACAAATCTTCAGGGTAATTTCCCTATGTTAGAATTTTAAAAGCCACAAATCAGTGCAAATTAAATTTCATATTACAAACACATAAAAATAGAAATTATAAAATCCTAATTGTGGGGCTGGGGTTGTAGCTCAGTGGTAGAGCATCTGCCTCACATGCGTCAGGCACTGGGTTCAATCCTCAGCACCACATAAAATTAAATAAAAATGTATTGTGTGCATCTACAACTAAGAATATTAAAAAAAATCCCAATGATTTGGAAACCAACTCATTTGGATCATTAGCTTATCATTGCTAAAAATAGTTTTAAAATCTAATAAATTTTTACTTTCTAAATAGATTGAAATAATGAATAAATGTTGGAATACTGTTCTTGATATTACATATTAAACTAAATATTACATATTTAATATTACATATTAAACTAAATATTAGCTGTTGGTGAAGAAACATGAAAAGTGTATGTATATAAAGTGTGCACATATATGTGTGTGCATATGTGTATATAAAAGTAATTGGTATATTTTACTAATCACAAAATAATATCTGATTATGATTTTCAATTCAAATAGTCAACTATACTCACAGAAAAATTTATGTTTATTTTTCTGCATTTTATTGTTAACAATCATAA
Organism: Marmota marmota marmota; assembly: GCF_001458135.2. Lineage (NCBI taxonomy): Eukaryota > Metazoa > Chordata > Mammalia > Rodentia > Sciuridae > Marmota > Marmota marmota. Next base: position 7,539,332 of record NW_026000272.1, read on the forward strand.
ATCTTGACTCTATGCATGCTTTGAATTTTTATAAGGCAGAGTATTTTAAAATGGAAGTCACAATTATTATTTCAACATTTCATCAGATAATACTGCCAAAAGACACAGAATTTGAGAAACTTTGGGATGCCATTGTGTTCCTATATAGGATAACATCATTCTAATGATGAAATAGAATCAGTTGACATTCAACATTATAACACGAGGCAAGCATCCATGCACTGGGAAAGGACAGGGCTAACTTTATTTAGCCAAACCAGCCTTGTGAGCCACTGCATATTAATGGGAGTTTTGTCACAGTCTAAGGACAGATTGATCTTTAAAACATTTCAAATTATTAATATGTATTTAGGGAATACATACAATTTGGCAGCTTCTTCAGTAATGTGTTCAAATATGAGTGTTTTGTAGTATTATATTTGTCTGGCAGGGAAATGTGTCATAATTTCTAAGAGTGAACTGAGTAGGCATCATAAATGTTCCTGTTATGAAAGAGCATAGGCTGCATCAGTTTGTATGTAAAACTTGTCCTTTTTCTTCTTATTATCAAATCAGAATACTAAAATGATAAAAAAAATAATCATAGGCTTTAGAGTAGACAACACCGAGACTCAAATCCTAACTCTGCCAAAAGAAGTTGAGCTCAATTTCACCAGCTCTAAAACGGGGACAATATTGTCAGTGCATCAGAAAATTCCAACTATTTTAAAATAGCTTTATTGAGATACAATTGTTATTTTAAAAATCTACTCATTTAGTATGTACAGTTTAATAAGTTTGGAGAAAACTTATAATTTATGTTTTAGTTCTTACTAATACATATTAATGATACAAAATAAAGGGTTTGTGTGTGACATAGTCATACAGGCAAATAACATAGTTTGATTATCTCTACCCCATTATTCTCCCCTTCCCCCATCCCCTTGCTGTTCTGTGATAGTCTCCCTGACACTTTCATGTCATTTTCCCTCCAGATTCCATATACGGAGGGAAAAATGCAATACTTGTCTGAGAAAATCCTAACTCTTAAACTGGTTTAATCATAAGATATCCCCAAGTAGGGCAGCCTCCATGTAAGGTATACCAAGGATTGGTCCAAATTCTTCACAATTCACTGTCTTCTGTCCTATGTTGTCTATTTTACTTCAGGCTCAGAGCAATGTCATCACACATCAAGGTATCATATCAAGACAAGTTGACATCCACAGGAAGAAGAGAGACCATGCCTCATGACATGTCCTTGAAATAACAACGGATCCCAAAGACTTCCTAGCCAACAGACCCTCCTTGAGCATCATTAGCTAGACCCAAGTCACTGTTCCATTCCTTATAATTATTGGCAAGTAACTGGGATTAACCTGAGAGCCTTAGACCATTGAGATCTACTTCTGGCCATCTTCTACTATGTTACTTGAGGAGGGAGATAGATATCTGAACAAACCAAATAGGACCAAATAATAAATAGTTTCGTCTTTATGAGGCACATAGTTCTTAATTTTTTTGTCACAAACTATTTTTTTCTACCCTTTGAACATGTTGAAACCCTTCCTGAGCTGACAGAAAGAATAAAACAGGCTGCAAGCAAGCTTTCCAAACCCTATCTTAAAACCTATCTTAAACCTTAGCTTCACTAGGGCCTCAGTTCTTCCATCTGTACAATGGAGATAGTACTGTTGCCTTCAGTGGGTTGTTGTGGGGAGGATTAAAGAATTTACATATGAAAATTAGAAACACATGGTTTGTACTTATTAGATATTGTAGTGAAGGCTATTGTGGTTGTTAATATGCAATTCACACACACACACACACACACACACACACTCACACACACATATGTATATGTATCCATTGACTGACTAACATTCAGAGATAAACTTAAAACTTCAAATTAGTTTATTATAAGCTAATAACAAAGTGTATGGTAATGAAGGGATATAATCTGGATGGACAACTGACTTAAAGTGAAAGATATCTTGGCACAACCAAGGATCATGAATCAGATTGACCAAAGGTCCAATACTGAGTCCAGTACTTGGTAGTTGTGACTTTGGGAAGTTGTTTCAGTTCACTGTTTCTCACTTTCATAATCTATTAAAATTAGATACTAATAAGACCTGCCTCATAGGATTTATCTGACTGCTAAATAAAGATGCACATGATAAGAGCTAAATAAATGGCAGTTGCTATCATTATTCATTTCCTTTTCAGTTGTACTAAATGCCTCTGAGAGTGTGTGTTCAAAATAAGCAGTCCATTACTTAGTGAGAAATTTTGCAATTACTTGATTGTCATTTTACTATTGTTTTGACTGGCATGACCAACCCAGAAACTCAGGACAACCAATGTGTGTAGAAAAACAAGAATTGACTGGTTAATTAAGTCTAAAATGTTGATCCAATAGCTCTGTGTATACACACAGCTTGATTATGATTTCTTTCAGTTATGCACTGCCTTTCTTAATAAATCTGACAGGAAAGTGATTGAATTTTAATTATTCAATTTTAAAGTTTATGCCCAGAGGTTCCCAAGCTTTAATTTAGCTCCATTACTGAGGTGATTGGGCATTCACACCTTGGCCAGTCTGATACTACATTTCACATTCTCATCCAACTTGTCTGCTAATACAGAATTTAAATTTTCAGGCTACCAATAAAAAGCCACCCAAGTCTGAGAAAAGAAACCATATCTTAATGTGGCTATATGACATGGCAGCTTAAAGACTAAGAGAGGATGATGCAAATTCCAAAGAGATCAGAAGTAAATATTATTATGATGTTCTTTCAATTATCAAATTGGAGTTTTAACAGAATGCAGACTAATCTTACAAGACTACCTACTACATACTACAAATAGTTGGGGAAACTAAGACACAGATAGCCCTTGTAAATGCCCAAAGTTGTAAAACTGGTAAATATAGGAATAAAAAGCAAGTCAAATGACCTTTCCTATTCATTGAACATTTCAGTCTTTGTGAAGAAATAAATGATAATCAAACAGTAAAGTTTTTGTTTTGAATTTATATATTTGAGGTACTGAGGATTGAACTTAAGGTGGCTCTACCATTGAGATACATTCCCAGCCCCTTATTTTCTTTTATTTTGAAACAGGGTCTTACTAAGTTATCCAAGCTGACCTTAAACATGTGATCCTCCTGTCTCAGCCTCTGAGTCACTAAGATTATAGGGGCGCCCAACCATCCATAGTCAACCCTCATCAGGAATTGCCTCAGCTGAAGAGATCTGCCTTGTCCAAAAGTCAAACCTCCTTCTTAGGGCAGCCAATATTGAGTGCATATTTATTGCATCAGTTTAAAAATTTGGACCCCTTGCCCAAACACAGAAAATTCTAAAAGGCCATTCCAGCTTCAGAACTCCTCATGACATTGGCTGAGACTTTTGTTGAGGCTCTTATCATAGACCAGCTTCTCTCTATTCAATTCTGCTCCTTCCTTCTCTGTCCACTGGTATAGATCTCACTGAAAATCCTTTATTCTAATCTCTGACTGAGTTTCTACTTTCTAGAGAAACTATGACAAATTCCAATGTATCCTTTCTCTCAGGACACTTTTCTCATGTAGGAAATTCCTTGACAACATCCTAAGCCCTCCCTCTTCCAAGATCTAAGGGTCATTTAAGCTTTCCAATAAGGTGTGTGATGCAGCTAATCACACAGGTGCAAAGGGTAGAAAGGAAACTTGTGTTTTTCTTATTGAACGCAACCATTGTGAAGATAGTATGTTCCTTAAATAGATACCTAAATAAATATTTCCCAAACTTCCTGCTAAGTTAAGAAGAGTAACACAACCTCCAGTGGGACCAGATATGTTCTTTAAGTAGCCAAGGAAGCTCGATATCCTGTTGAATTCCCAAGGTTTAACCTAGAAATAATTATGAATTTGGCATTCAAATTCATGATATGCCATGTTTCTATCAGTTTAAAAAGAAATGTTCCTACCAATTTTTTAAAAAGAAAATATCAGCAAAATAACCCTTCCAATAATGTGAATATTGTTTTTCATGTGGCTTTTCACACGGTTGCATATATATCTGAAATGTGGCCCAAGATCAAAACTCTTAGTAGAGTTGTACTTGAGACATACAACATCTCATTCTCACTAGTCTTTTCCTGCAACTTACTGGTTGCTAAGTGTTTTGAACCCCATCCCTACCTAAAGTATATGGCATTCAGGGCAATTAGGATTTTTTTCTCAATTAATTTTTTTTCTTCTCAGATTTTCCTTCTTTTCCTCCTTCTGTGCTTATTCCATCCTTTCCTTTTTCTTACCTCATCCCTTCTTCTCCCTACCTCTATTCTCCCTTTCCATTTTCTTTACCATCTTCTTTTCTTTCTTTCTTATTTGACTATTTATTTTTATGTTCCTACTATAAGTTAAATTCCAAGCAGTTAGCTTATATATTCTGCTATATGCCTGATATTTTGCATCTTGAATAATATTCAAAATTAATTGTGCTAAAGCCTCCAAATATTTATTTTGAATAACCTTGCTTTACTACATCTAAAAAGCCTGAACAGTTAATTTATGTTGTTTTGTTTTAATTCCACCATTACAAAATTCTGGCAAGATTCATGTCAAATGAGCTTAAACACATCAAGCCTACAATACAAACCTACAATCATGTCCTAGCTGAGCTCAGAGTGCATTCTACATGAAGCATAATTCAAATCTTGAACAGTGTGTTTTAAAACTCTGTAACAATGTCATCAACAAAACAACAACAATAATGGGTAGATTTATTGAAGACAGTATATGCTTGACATTGTGCTATGAGGTATTCATATGGTAACTCACTTAAGTCTCACAACAACACAATGAGTTAAGTACTATTATTTTTCTTTTTTTACACAGATGATGAAAATGAGGCTTAATAAGTTTATGTGTTTTGCTAAAAGTCAAACAGCTATTAAGTGAACCAAGATTCTGTCAATAGAAACACCTTATCTGGAACCTTCTTTGCTTCAGCAAAGTCATCTTAGGGAATCTAATATCTATGTTTCTGTGTAAATTTCCACACAATATTGCTTTGTTTGTAAGTTTTATATTCTCAAGTAAGTGTGTATAGCATACTTACATACATAATCTATATCAAAATCATAGAGATCCTATACTTCAAAGAAATCTTTCCTTTTTTGTCAGGTTGATTTTATTATTTCCCCTTGATACTCCCATGACGTCTTTACATTGCTTAAGTGAGGAATTATACTCTTACATTAAATGATAGGTTATACCATTTTTTTCCTCAATAAATCATGAAATCTTTCTATGAAGTCTAGTTAGCTCCTCTTGGGATAACCAGTTCTTAGCATCATGCCTGTTTTATATTAGGTACCATAAAACTGAACAAGGAGCAATAGAAAGACAAAATGAAGGATTCCAACAACTTTTACTAAAGGAATTATGAAAAGCTTTTTCTAGGAGATAACATTCTAACAAGGAGGGTACTGAGTACATAGATCAGAAAAGCAATACAGTGAAGGGAAACATATTCTCTCTAGGTCTCAAAGAAATAAAAAAAAATTAGAAGGACAGAACATAGGTTACATGAAAGGAAGCATTATGTGGCATGGAAAACAGTGGAAAGAAACTCACGACCAGGCTTAATGGGTGATTGGGTACAGGTTGCAAAGGGTATCCATAATGTCAAGGACAATGAGTTAAGATGTTATTGTTTATTTGATGGGAAGACATGGAAAAGTTTTAGAAATTTCATATAGAGGTTACATGATATAAATTTAATTTTCAAAAGACTATTCTGTCTGTTGTATGAAGAAAGGAGGAAATTTAGAAAGATAAATTGTAGCAGTTAGAGGTTGTTGCAATCTTCAGGCAAGAGAAGACGGTGGCTTGAACTGAATGGTCACAGAGCAAATAAAGAGAAGTAAATTGATTCAAAATTTCAGAGAGATACAGAGAGGTACAATTGGCAAAACATTAGGGGAGAATTGATTGGATATGTACAAAAATAATAGAAAAAAATCTCAGAATAAGAATTATAGGAACATAACTTATTTGAGCATGAGTAAATGCATTTGATTTGGTGTGTCTCACACATAATTTTTATAGATGCACCATTTTTTTGACCACAGTTGAAATACAAAGATTAAATTTCCCACAAACAAAGCCTATATGGCATATGACCATTGAGGTCTTCAAACCATTATTTTGTGTTCAATTGCTGTTCAAGGAAATGAAATTTGTTTGGAACAAATTAATACTTTTGATCATAGTTTCTGAACAGAATTATCCACCTTGATCATTTCACTTGCTCAAATTTTTTTTATAATTCCCCTTAAACTCTATTGGAGAGGTATATTCTCTGTTATAGGTTCTTATAAGTCATATATATGCTTTGCCAGTTCTATTTAATGTTGACTATATTATTGCAAGCATGTTGTATTATATTAAGCAGATATACAATCAGAGACACTTCAGGAAATTTTAAGTAATAAAGTTTAATTCCTTTTCCTTTATAATTGCTTTTTCTTCAGAATTTTATTTTAGCCTTTATCTCTTCCTTAATATTACTTTAACTAGGTTTTTCTGTGAACCTAAATGTCTTCAATATCCAGTCAGATATGCTAAATAAATAAAGCAACTATTATAAGAGAATACAGAGTAGTGTAACCTATATTGAGAGGGAATGTCAGTCTTATTTAATGACATTTAAAAAGAAAAAGAGAAAACAAAAAATCATGGAAACACCAAGCAAATTAAAATATATTTGCTGCCAGAATCTTCAATTTACAGACTGTGGTTTAAAGATAATATGATATTGAGGTTTCCATTGCATGGATATTGTCTGTCCTCCAACCAATCTTGGGTAAGAGAAGATTTAGGTATAAAAAATATACAGAAAGAAAAATTACAGGCAAATGGGAAAGAAACGCTGAGCTGGAATAGGGCCATGTGAAGCTAAGACTGATAGTAGGATGAATTTGCATAACTAGCTACTAAGAGGGTTACAGCATTCAATTCATGATATTCAAGGGGGCATGTTTAACTCAGTCTGGAGTAAGCAGTTTTAACAGTCAGATGTAATGGACAAGACATGGTAGTAGACATTCTGAGATGTAATACTTCTGAGATTCAGAACAGTGACAGCAGCATGTATGCTGAAGGTGGTAGGATGCACCTGGCTGAGCACTAGGTGTAAGGAAAATACAATTCAACTCTTCAGAGAAGTTAGGAGTATGAGAACATGAGAGAGAATATCAAGGTCAAGGACACATGCTAGTGTTCTAAACAGCTCAGGGGTTCAAAGTACAAATTAAGAATTCAAAAAGGAACACTAAGAATTATCCTTGGCTAAAAGAAGGACAGGAAATAGTGCTGAAACTATGAATGCTTATGGACTCAAGCCACATCTTCAAGCACATGAGGTACCAGACTTAAGACAACAGTATAGACTCTAAATCTCAACCATTTTAAAAGATAAAAATCCTGACATCTTGTCAGATCAGTTTACTTTAGAGTCATGGAACAAAACCTACAGATAGATAGTATAAGGAGTACAATTAATTAGAGCTGAGGCTAGGACCAAGAAAGATATGGAACACTCCTTCAAGCTTGTCCATGCTGTTCACCTTAGTTAAACATAGTATTCTAGATGCAAACAGGTGGGAAATTTCTAAACTCCAATTATACAGTTCTCTAAAATCATTGGGCTTGACTTTTGAGATTATGGTTCCCAGGACATATTCCAATGCCTGACATGATAGCTGGAAGGAGAAGAAGGTGCTGTACATGATCTGTGTTAGAGTTCTGGGGCTTAATATAACTTTAATGTAGGGCTCTGAGGGATATCATTTTCAGTGAAAGACATGAACAATGTGAGACAATAATGATGTTAATGGTGCTTTTAATAAGTGGATATGATGCAAGAATAGGTTTCAACATTTAAAATACTCTGCATTTAAATAGGAGGCAATGTCTTAGTGCTGGGTAGTATGTCCTCCTTGGCATAGAAGCTGAGCCATAACCTCAGAATTGAAAATAAGGTCCACATGCTGGATGAAGGATTCTCAAGGACTATGTAGAGAATTGTGGCTGCATCTAAATGGAAAAGGGTTCTGGAGAATATCTCCAAAGAGGAATTAAACAGGTATAAAGGAGCTGCAGCAGATGCCCAGTGTTTATAGTAAGGTGAATATTTGTGTACTCTAAACAGCAAGATGAGTTTAATACTCCACCCACTGGTGTGACTAGAGTTCCTAATATTCTGTCAGTTTTGCCCAATATTGCCATATTGGCCCATCACCTTGGTGGCATAAAGCATATAGTTTTGTCTAATAGCAGCTGTGTCTGAGTAGGGCTAGGAAAGTAAAGTCTTAACACTTTGGTTTTATAGAAGCCAAAGAATATTTAGCATAATTAGAAAATTGATTTGCTACTAAATCAGTGTATACCTAAACCTTACTATACTCAGAATTAGAGAAAATTGCACAGACCATCACACTTTACCCTTAACATTCACTACTCAAAGAAAATAATTATAAATTGTAGAAGAAACAATAAAGGAACTGTGTATCACACTGTAAATTGAATGGACCTTGCCTCACTGCTATTAGGAATGATTTAATGAACGGTGCTCTCCAGAAATGGAACTTTGTAATAAAAAGAGAGCAGAGATGGAAAGAAACACTTTTAAATCATTCATTCCACAGTCAGAGAGTGATAAATGAGACCACAGAGTCAGACTCAAAGAGAGCAGTAAATGCAACCAAAGGCACAGACTCAAAGGAAAAGGGAAGCACGAAAAGGGTCCCATTGCTCCCACTTCCTCCCAAGCATTACTTTTCCCACCAGCTTAATGATCATTATAATAGCTCAGGTCTGTGTTTCTTAAAAACTTTTAGTATGAAATAAATGGAGCTTATTTTCTTTCCTATTCTCAGTTGTCAACATTTTGGATGAAAAGTCATGACAACTGTGTAGAGTTCTGTAAGTATGGATGCAAGCTTCTAACAGGGCACTTAGATAATTACATCACATGATAGGTAATCTTTGACTGTTCCAATTGTCTCCTTTAAATGATTCAAGCCTGCATTCATACATTCCATGGGGGGGATGCCTCAAGGTATACCAGATCTAGTTACACCTATACCATTTTTTCATTGTTTTTCTAATTCTTACTGTCTTGTTTGGGGTCTTGGTTTCATTGTTGATGAAGCAGGACCCTCATGTTGGAGAAAGTTTAAGACTATATACCTTGACTTTGCCTCTATTTAATACACAATATCTAGCATTTGTTTGTTTGCTACATATACAACTATAATTGCTCACAACCATTCTACTCCTCCTTTTGCCCAAGTACACTCACCCCATGTCTAAGGGCTCTATACAACTTGACCTTGACTTTTCCTCAGTCATCAGGAAGTGAATAAGAAACCATGTTGCTCTTTAGCATCAGTAGTTTATAATCTATTTCCATGGCCTGTATGATTTAGATTATTTATATGGAGGTCCAAAAGAAGATATATATATATCTTCTTTTGGTGTGTGTGTGTGTGTGTGTATGTGTATGTATATATATATGTGTATATATATATATATATATATATATATATATATATATATATATATA
>NW_026000272.1:7548956-7589277 GCF_001458135.2 Marmota marmota marmota
TGTGTATATATATATATATATATATATATATATATATATATACACATATATATATACATACACATATATACATATATATCTTCTTTTGGAATTCCATATATATGTATATAATCACACCAGCAGAATGATATTGGGAGGTTCTGTGGACCTTAAGAGGTCAGTACTTTGGTCATTATGGACATGTTCTCAAAATGGCCCTAATCAACTGTATTTCTGCTTCCTACCTATCAATGTGACAACTCACTTAGGCACATACTCCCACCATGATGTGCCACCCTTGCCAGACACCCAAACCCATGGGGTCATATTATCTTAACCTGAACTTCCAGAAATCTGAGTCAAAATACACCTATCTTTACCTCATAAATACACTATATAAGGTATCTCATTATAATAATGAGACATTAATACAATGGTCCAACATGATAAAAGTTTGCCTTCAACTTCAGGTGAACTTGTCTTTCCTCAAATGAAAACCTTTGTATAAAATACTTGACACTTTTCCTTAAATATTAATGATGCTACACAAAAAAGAGAAATTTTATTACTTCCATGGTTGCTGAGAAGCAATGACATGCAGTGTTTACTAGCCAGCTGTCAGCATGCATGGGTGCAGACTGATAGTAGAATCAGCAAACAATTGGCTCAATCTTTGAAACATGTTTTTGTGCCATGAAGCACATTAAGTTTTAATTATAAGCACTTTGAAATATTCATGGTTACTGAATTTCCTTATTCCCATGCAGAAACAAGATAAAAAGTCCTTTTGAAATCTGATGACAGAAAACATTTGATACTGACAATACACAGTTGTATAATGCCTAATTAATCACTCATAGGAAATGAGCATTTTGTCCTGTGTTAGTTAGTATGCTTAATGCCACAGTATAACAAACCAAAAATGTGGCCTCTATCATAATTTCATGTTTTGATAAGAGATCTTATCAACTATGCAAAGATAACTTTGATTAATATGATTATTATTGTAGGTATCAGCATGTCCCATGGTAGACCATGGAAGCTTCAGAGTTTCCAAGCTGTCCAAGATCATCTTGTTCCACAATTCCTTGGCTCATAGGCATCCTACTATGTAGAAACTGTGCCATGAATCTTTGGCTCAATATCCCAGTTCTCCCTGAATTCCAATATTTATGAATTCAGATGTTTGTTTATTAAACAAAAACCTATTGAATACTATTATAGGCTGCGCTTTTTTTCAGTTGTCTTTTTTTTCTTTTTAATTTTAGTTATACATGTCAGTAGAATGTATTTGGGCAGAATATACATACATAGAGTATAACTTATTCTATTTAGGTTTTCAGTTTGATACCATCCCATTTATTGATTTTTGATTTTACTTCTTACACTTTAGGAGTCTTGTTGAGGAAGTCAGTTCCCAAGCCAACATGTTGGAGAGTTGGGCCTACTTTTTCTTCTAGTAAGTGCAGGGTCTCTGGTTTAATGCCTAAGTCCTTGATCCACTTAGAGTTGAGTTTTATGCACAGTTAGATATAGGGGTTCAATTTCATTTTATTACATATGGATTTCCAGTTCTCCCAGCTTCATTTGTTGAAGAGGCTATCTTTTCTCCAATGCATGTTTTTGGCACCTTTGTCTAGTATGATGTAACTGTATTTATATGGGTTACTCTCTGTGTCTTCCGTTCTGTACCATCGGTCTACATTTCTATTTTGGTGCCAATACTATGCTCTTTTTGTTACTGTTGCTCTGTAGTATAGTTTGGTATAGTGATGTCACCTGCTTCACTCTTAGTAAGGATTGCTTTGGCTATTCTGGGCCTCTTATTTTTCCAAATGAATTTTATGATTGTTTTTTCTATATCATTGGAATATGTATAGGAATTTCTTTAGTGTTCTGTAGTCTTCATTATAGAGGTCTTTCACCCCTTTTGTTAGGTTGATTCCCAAATACTTTTATTGTCTTTTAGGCTGTTGTAAAGAGGGTAGTCTTCCTGAGTTCTCTTTCAGCTGATATGTCCTTCGTGTGTAGGAATGCAATTGATTTATTCATATTCATTTTAAACCCTGGTACTTTGCTGAATTTGTTTATGAGTTCTAGGAGGTTTTAGTAGAGATTTTTGGGTCTTCTAAATATAGGATCATGTACTCAGCAAATAGGGATAGTATGAGCTCTTCTTTTTCCTATTAATATCCCTTTAATTTCTTTCTTTCATCTGATTGCACTGGATATGCTTTATAGTAAGCACATATATTACTGAGAATAAGACACAGCCTCTGCCATCAAAGGTTTCATACTTTAGAGGCCAAGTTACCTATGTAAACAAATGAGTATGTCACAGTTTAAAAATTGAGATGTAAGAAGATATGCTTTGCATACTCAATATTTTGTGGAATCAGGCAAATACCCCTCTATCTTTCTCTCTCTCAGTCTCTCTCTCTTAACACTCATTCTAATCCATTCAATCCATGTTTTATAACTATTTTCTAAAACTCATACCTTTAATTGGTGGTCTCAGATAATTGTGATTTCTTTTCTGCTAACACTCAGTGTAGCTGTCAATTCTTTCTAAAATCAACACTTATCTGTGAAGTTAAAGTTGCAAGTCACTACTGAAAAATGCAGAGAAAAGAAGCTTCAACTCAGTCACAAAGCTTGACCTTCTTAATTCAGATACAGTTGTTCCTCCATGATTTCTTTAGACTCCTACAACATAAAATTTATAAAATATAATTCTCAATGTGCTAACCTAGGACTACCTACATCAGAGTCATTTGGGTACTTGTAAAAATTGCAGATTCCAGGGCTTAACTTCCATATATACTAAATCAAAATTTATTGGGATAGACCCTAGGCATTCCTCCCAAAGGAAATTTTATGCACTCTTATAGGGACAAGTACATGGAATACTGCATACATAGCATATCTTAAAGGCATCTGAGTGGCAAGCCACTTCCCTCATGCTAGGCATGTGAGTGTCAGGCAGCTTACCCTGGAGGCATAGCCCTGAGCATGAAGCCATGTGTTGCAACCCCTGCACTTGCTCCACGGCCCACTCCTCGATGGGTCTCCTCGATTGGTCATTGCAAGGAGAGTTAGCAAGAAATTATATTCATGGCTGCCTATAATCTGCTTAGCTACTGCCTTGGTATATATACATGGTAACTGTACAATAAAATCAGACCTGCTTCCTGCTTGGTCTCCGGAGGTCTTGATTAGCAGCTCCACAGCCATGCTCTCCACTATACTGTTCTATGGACCTCCTCGCTGGACAAGAGAGAGCCCGTACACACTCTAAAATTTACAAACAATTCAGGGACCATCTATCTGATCAAATTCCCTAAAATTCATATCCAGAACTGCTTATCCCTTCATTCAAACTTTTAATTCTCAATATTCATTCATCCATATATTTTGTGAATAAGATTTACAAGATCCCTAAGTTCATTCATCTTACACTCTATTAGAATTCTAATGATGCATATATACATGTTCTTAAGAATATTTTTTAGTGTTTTTATTGAGGCACAACATACAAACAGTAAAGTGAACAAATCTTAAAATATGACTTGGTGCATTTTTATGTATTTGTTTACCCATATTATCACCAACAAACTCAGCATGCAAAATACTTCTAAAATCCTAGAAGTTTCCCTCATATATATTTCCCATAAATATTTCTCCTCTGCCCTTATAAAAAGACAATCACTATTTGGACATTCATCACCATATGTTAGTTTTGCTCATCTTATCACCATAGACTGCTAATTGATTATGTAATTACTACCCAATATTTAGTATTTTATGTCTTGCATTTGCTGGACTTGTTTCTGATTCTCATCCATGTTATTGTGTGTATCAGTAATTCATAATTTTATTATATTAATAAAACTCTATATATTTTACTGTTGATGAATGCTTAGGTTTTCCCAGCATATAGCTATTATTAATAAAGCTACTGAACATGCTTTTTATATACCTTTTGGTGGATCATCTAATAATTTCTTGGGCATACATTCGGAATATGTTCACTAGGTCAGAAGATAGATATAGGCTCACTCCCAAATTATTTTCTAAAGTGGTTCTATCATCTTGCATTCCCACCAGCAACATGTGACATTTCTAATTATTCTATAGTCTTACCTACTATTTTCATTGTTAATTTTAATTTTAGCCACTCAAATGAGCATGTAGCAGTATCTCTGGTGTTTTAATTTTCATTTTGCCAAATTAACAGCAATGCTGTGTATATTTTGACATTCTTACTGAGCATTAGTGTATCCTTTCTTTGTGAAGTGTTTGCTCAAGTATTCTTTTATTGAGTTATTTATCTTCCTTATTGATTCTTGTAAATTCTTTATACAATCTGTATCCTATGACCAGTATGTACATTTTATATACCTTCCAAGTCTATAGTTTGCCTTTCCACTGTCTAAAGGTGTTTCTTTTTTTAATATATCTTAGTTGTAGATAGACACAATGTAGATGGACACAATTTATTTATTTATTTATTTATTTTTATGTGGTGCTGAGGATCAAACCCAGTGCCTCACATGTGCTAGGCAAGCACTCTACCTCTAAGCCACAACCCCAGCCCATTAAAGGTGTTTCTTATTTAAAGGAAGCTCTTGATTTTAATGATGTCAAATTTTGTCAGTCTTCTTTTCTCTAGTCAGTATATTTATTGCCCTGCTTAGGAAATCTTTTCCCATCCCATACCATGAAATTATTCACCTATACTTCTAACAATTAATGCATATATTTTTACATCTGAAACTTTTTCATGGGTAAAGTGTCCAATTTGATTTGTTTCCCAAGAGATTACACAGTCATCTTAGTGCTATTAATTGAAAAGCTCATAATTTCTCCAATGATCTGAAATGCAATCTCTTTCTTATATAAAACCATGAAGGAATTCTTTTACGTTTTATTCAAGAAAGCATTATTTTCCCTTTTATGTTTAGGTTCTAAGAGTTATTGACAAAGAAAATTGAGTGAATCAGCCTCTGATTATTAAACTAAGATCTAAAGGATGTAGTCTAAAAAATGGCAAAAAAAAATGAATAAACAGGGAAGATAATGGTCTGTGTTGATCACTGAAACTGCAGGTAAAAGGAATATGACATATGTGATAGACCACAAAAAGGCTAGTTTGACTAAGGTACAGAGTGAACCAATTACTAAATGAAGCTCAGGAGATGGTAAGAGTCTGGAGAATATAGCCTCTCTTATAGAAAATCATAAATAACTTGATCTTTGTCTTAAGAGCAATTGCAAGGCATTGGAGTTTTGAAAGTTACCACATTAACTACAATATAAAAATATTACAGGGAGAATAATGTGAGTAAGTGTAGACAAGAAGGCTATTTCAGAAGCTCAAATGAGAGGATGATGGTAGTTACAGAACACCGCACAATAAGAATGGAGATTGAGGAGGGAAGGGACAGTGTGTGGAGGTAAGATCATTAGTTAAATCTTTGATGCATTTAGCTCAAGTATGTGTGTGTATGTGTGTGTGTATGTGTGTGTGTAAATGGAGATGGTAGCCAAGTAATCAGATATGAAGTTTTGAAGTTCAAAAACAAGAACTCCTCATCACAAATATGTGCACAATATCCTATGTTATTTCTACTACCACATTAATCCTCCTTGTTTTCTCCACAAATTGCCTTAACTCAAACCTATATGTCCCTTCCATTTGGCATATCTTTTTTCAAGTGGAGGCTCATCCATACTTATTCCACACTAGGGAGATGACTTCCCCATTATATACCAGGCCTTTCTTCTTCCCATAATAATATAAAATATGGTTGTTCTTTTGAGGCTATGACATCCAGCTATATACCTCATATTTTCCACCTTGACACTATCATCTACCAATCTGGTTCATTATATTTGTCACTACTATGAATTATTCCAGCATCCTGGAACATCTCACTCCTGTCAAGAATCTACTCAACACCTTAGTTTCTCAGTTCTTTAACCTCTTGGTTCAACAAAAAATATTTTCATCTTTTAGTCATCCAGTGTTAAGGCTATAATCTGAATATGGTCATCACCTGAATATGTTCCATTTGTAAGTCATCAACTTAAATATCTCACACATTTAACATAAATTAATCACCCAATATAAATCCAGTTTTTCTACAATCATGCTGTTTTTTCTCTAAAATATTAGCTGCTCATACTCCCATAATTTTTCACCATTCAACTATTTAAAATTGAGATTGATGCCCTATTACCTTCACAATATTTTGCCTCTAGCCTTACATTATAAAGGTCATATAGTCTATCACGTTAACTCCTTCTCTGTCCTATTTTGCCTTTCTCAAATACGTCTGGAAATATTATAATCTTAGATAAGCATAAATTTCACTTCTTCCACTTTTTCAGCTAAAGTGGGGTAAAAAGCACATTAAAGTTTGGTTGATGGTTATATTCTAAAAATAGTGGTTACCAGTCTCAACTGGAGCCCAAACTGTGAAATAGTTCTTCATTTCTCTAGAATGAGTACCTCGCATATTCCTCTATTTTCTGAAGCTACCTACATCACAAATCCATCACATACAATTTCGAGCAGCCGAGTTCATCTCCTATAAACATATCTACATCCATACCCATTTTTCTTCATTTTCTTAGGTATAATTAAAAAGGTATGTCTCCTCTAATCTATGTAACATCACTAAAACAATTATTGGGATTCAAAACTCTCCCAACTTTTCATCTTTCCTGTATTTCAATTTTTCCTCCTATACTGAACTGTTCTTATGAACAACTACATGTTCTGAATTTTTGCCTGTTTTATTTTTTTCTTAGTCTCACTGCCTCATTGAATACTGCTTTTTATTCTGAATGCACAAATTTTACCTCTAAATAATTGTGTAAATCAGTGTTTCAACACGCCTTCCTCAACCTAATTCAGTCTGTATTACAGTCAAGTCACTATAATTATGCGTTCAAAATAAGTATATACATGAATTCTACTTCTTCTATCTGGTAAATTCTTTTATTCCTTATATCACTCTGTCACTCAACAACACTCAAGTCAGTTGGTTCTGTACCTCATCCAACTTCAAAGACTTTGAGGAGGAGGGTACCAGGGATTGCACCCAGGGGTTTTTAACCACAGGGCCACACCCCCAGCCCATTTGTTACTTTTTATTTGTAGACAGTGTCTCAGTAAGTTGGTTAGTGCCTCACTAAGTGACTGAGACTGGCTTTGAACTTGCAACCCTTGCCTCAGCCTCCCAAACTGCTGGGATTGGAGGCATTTGTTGCCACACTGGGCTTCAAAGTCTTTTCTTTTGACTTGTTTTACACCATACCATCCTTATTCTTTCTTCCTTTCCTTTTTTTAAGTGCTAGGGATGGAACCCAGAGTCTTGCACATGCAAGGCAAGTGATCTACACTAAACCAGTCCCTCAGCATTACACCATTCCTTTTTGATAACTCTTCTCTCTTACACCCTGTGTTTGTTTTTGTTTTTGTTTTTTCCTCAGAGATCTGTCCTATACTTTTTTCATTCACATCATATTGTGGTTTGGATATGAAGTGTTCCCCAAAGGCTCATGTGTTCCCAATGCACCAATGTTCATAGAAAGGGCTTTGGGAAGTGATTGATTCATGAGGACTCTGACCTGAGTTGATTAGTTCACTAAGAGCTGAATGGGCTACTGGTAGAGAGTGGAAACTGTAGGCCATGAGTCATGGTTTTAGGGTGTAGGGTACTGGGGACATGACCTAGAAGGGTATTGCTCTTCCCTGACTCCTCCCCTGCTCTCCCTCTACTTCCTGGATGCCATGAACTAAGTAGTTTTTTTTGTTGTTGTTGTTGTTGTTGTTCTTGTTGTTTATTGCTGTGCCCTTCCACCATGATTTTCTGTCTCATCTCATGCCCAGATCAGTGAAACCAGCTGACCGTGGATTTAAAGCACTGAAATTATGAGCCAAAATGAATCTTTCTTCCTTTAAGCTGTTTGTCCAGGAATTTTTCACAGTGACAAAAAGCTGAATAATACACATGCTTCCTGGATGGTCTTATCAAATGTGTTTTTAATTATCATAGATATTCTAATAATTTCAAAAAGTTAATCTCCAACCTAATCCCCTTTCTTGGACACTGGGCTCATATAAACATCTTTCTACTGGGCATAATCCTACTGACTTCTCACAGCCCTCAAACTCAACATAACAAAATACAATATTCTTTCTGTTACTTGAACTTGTCTTTTCTTCTGTACTCATAAAACAAAAGGCAAAACCTCCAACAAAACCCAACCACATTTTACTTATTTTGTAATTATTCTCTCTCACTTTATCCTACTATGTCCCATAGGTTTACCATGTATTATGTAATCTACCCATTTGACTCAATCTCCACTGCAACATACTTACACAAATGATTGACATTTTTCTCATAAACTAATGAAAATAGTATCAAACCTAATCACTATACAACAGTCTTGCTTCACCTCTGCCCTTTTTATATGTGACATGCATAAAGACATTTAACAAATCAATACTGATCATTTATATTTCCTTTTTACAAAATAAATAACACTCATTTAGTGTTTATAGTGTACAAATGTGGCTCTTTTTCCAAGCAATTTATATCTGAATTATAGAAAGGCAGCTACATGTCCAGTTTTTTTTTTTACTTACTATTTATTTAAAATTAGATAAAACTAACACAATTATAGGGTGTTGGTAATGGTAGCAAGTATTTGATAGTTCTTTCAGATGAATTGGGATATTAAGATTAAATGGGAACCCAGAAATAATGGAGAGATGTCTCAATAAAAACTATTATCAGTGCACCATCACATGTGAAGCTGACAAACACATTACACTCAACAGCTGGAAGGTTGGATATTTCAACTTGAAAGATGTCAGAAAATAGATTTCAATTCTGGTCTATGGTTTCATTTGGCTCTGAAAAATACTCTACATGTTCTATTATAGTATTTAAATGCAGGTTTTAACTATGCCTAATGATATGCCATCGGTTTCTTTCTCCAATGAGTGAGGAAGATCTTTAGATTTTTGGGAAAGAGCCAAGTTCTTGGCAGTCCTTCTGCAAGCCATTTGCACTTAAAATATTTTGATAGGATATGCACAGTATTATAAATCATTAGGTTTTGTCCATGAAATCATAGATTTAAACTGTTCAAGATACTGAACATATCATTCTTGATGTGAAGACAGAACTAAAACTTCTATAGGCTTATTTTCCCCTTATGATCAAGCATACTTAACTGTGTAAATGATGATTTTAAAAATTATTTTGTATGTATACAGCATACAAATAACTATATTCCCATGACTATTATTATTTAATTTCACAATTTTTATGCATCAACTTTAGAAGGTATAGCTAATTAATGCTGTGGAATAGTGTTCAGGTGCACCTTTGATTGTCACAACAAACTGTGACTTGTTACACTGAGCTGGTACTCTGTCAGAAATAGTCAGTGAAGCTTTTATAGTCTCAATATTGTGTTACAGAATATTAACTAATGGGAATTCATATGTTTCATCTGTAGCATAGATTTTCAGTGATAAACAAAACAAAATACAATTTAGCATTTCTTCTAAGTACATACACTGCAGATAGGCAGGAGGAATACATTGCATATCAGCCGAGCAAACTTTAAGGAAAAATATCTTCATGCAGGATAGGTATTTACTCTTCCACTTTGGGTGTTACTGCAGGTTATTATTTAGCTTATAGATTTTTATGCTCGGTATATTTTAATTAGTTGGTCAAGGCTTAACTTACTCTAAGCTATCATATTCTATCTTCAATTAAACATATAATTTTATATATAATGTAGTATAGGAACTTAAAATAGAATATTTCTATTTTACCACTCTCATTCATTCTCTTTACTATTACTGTCATACCTTTTACTTTTACTTTTGATCCCTTCAAGTATTAATTTTGTTTTAATATCAGTTCTTCACTTAAAAAATAAAAATTAGAAATTATTCAAGGTCTTCTTTCCTAATGTATGCATCTATCAATGTAAACTTTCCTTTTAATATTTATTTTACTGTATATCATAAGTTTTGGTAGCTGTGATGTTTTTGTTTCTATTTGTATCTGAAGACTTTTTTAAATCTATTTTTTAATTTTTCTTTGATCTAATTATTGTTCAAGAATGTGTTATTTAAACAATAAATAAATATATGAAAAAAATGTTTACCATCCCTAGCAATCAGGGAAATGCAAATAACAACTACACTAACATTTCATCTCACTCCAGTCAGATTGATAATCATCAAGAATACAAATAATATTAACTGCTGGTGAGGACATGAGGAAAAAGTAGACTCATATATTGTTGGTTGGATTACAAATTAGGACAACCACTCTGGAAAGCAGAATGGAGATTCCTCAAAAGATTAAAAATGGAACTACCATATGACCTAGCTATAAAACTCCTTGTTGTACATCCAACTGATCTAAAATAAGCAGACTTTACCAATGTTTCTAGCAGGAGAA
Source organism: Marmota marmota marmota (assembly GCF_001458135.2). Lineage (NCBI taxonomy): Eukaryota > Metazoa > Chordata > Mammalia > Rodentia > Sciuridae > Marmota > Marmota marmota. Next base: position 7,559,441 of record NW_026000272.1, read on the forward strand.
CTCACAATATCCAAGTTACAGAATGAGACAAAGAGCTTGTCAACAGATGAATGGAACAAGAAAATTGAACATTGGTATATATACACAATGGAGTTTTACTCAACCAAAATGAAGAATGAAATTGTCATTTGCTGGTAAATGGATGGAACTGGAGAACAAACATCAAGCTAAGTGAAATAAATCAGATTAAATAAATCAAGGATTGAATGTTTTCTCTCATGTTGATTTCTGGGTACTAGATAAAACAGTCACCTTTCACAGTCTTCAGATTGGCTCCTGTTATTTATATGTGATAAATCTCAGCAATTAGCCCCAACCAAGCTTCTGGGTGACTCTTAAAATTTTTTGTTCATATACAACATTGCATTTATTCTTAGTAGTCCCCAAGAGATTAAAGTATGAAAAGTCCTGTCAATGCCCTAAAACAGGAGCCATAGAAGTCAGTCCCTTGAGTAGCAGCCAGAGAAGATGAGGTGTTATATACATGATTCAATTTCTTCCTTCCTCAGGGAGAAGCTGGGAGCTTAAATTTTTCACTGTCTTCACTCTGCACTGAGCTAAGAAGAGAAGCCATGACAAGTGCTTACATGCTCATTTAGCTTGCATGGACTTTCAAACATTGCTTTCTGTCACCAGGGATCACCATGCCCATGCAATAGATTGGAAATTGCCTCCAGATAGAAATTCAGAAGAAATGTTGTATATTACTTGTCTGTTTCCTTTCTATCAGGACTCACAGTCCTTTGCAGCAAGTTGGTCAATCTTTGAAATTATTTCTATAGTTAGATTTATTTGCTAATCTAAATGACTTCCACTGCACATAATAAAATGAATTAAAACATGCAGTTTAACTAGCTATCAGCAAAAGAAGTAAACAGAAATTATAAGACTTAATCCAAAAGTAGGCAGGATACAAAGAAAAAGAAAAAAAGGAAATGCAAGGAAAATAGAAACCAAGGTAATAGGCTTTAGCCCAAACATACCAATAATAACCCCAAATGTAAGTGGTTTATGGACAGGAATTCAAAGTACAGATTGTTAATTGGATTTAAAAAATCAAGATTGAGCTGCACATGTTAAAAAGAAAAAAAATTAATCATAAAATGATAGAAAAGTGTATAAGCATTGATGCAAAAAAAAAAAAAACAGAATGATGGTATTCATTTCAGACAAAGAATGATTCAGTATTGCCAGAGATACAAGGATCATTTCAGAATGATAAAGTGGCCACTTCAACTTCTAGTTTTTACTCAACCAGGTAAAGATCTTGGAAGTTACATTTGCTTTTTCCCCAAAAAGAGAAATGATGAATGATCTGAAAATGAAAGCTGTTCTTAGATCTATCAGATATGTGACATCACAAAACCTGGAGGAATATAATGGAACAAAAAAGTTACACTTTAGGGCTGGAGTTGTGGCTCAGAGGTAGAGCACTCACCTAGCATGTGTGAGGCACTAGGTTCGATGCTCAGGACCGCATAAAAATAAAATAAAGGCATAGTGTCCACCTAAACTAAAAAATAAATATTTAAAAAAATTACACTTTACTGGGAGAAGAAACTGCTGGATTTAGGAACAATTTAGTTTAGGAACAATTACACAATAATTGACTAATTTCTGCACACAGAGCATGGACAAGAGTTAAAACCCTCTCATGGATCTGACTTTCAGGGGACCCAAACTTTCATGTGTCTCCAGAAGTCTCATTATCTCATAAAGATTGAGGAAGAATCTCCTCAAGCTTCCAAAAAGAGAAGTGAAACATGAACATTTTAGTATACACTGAGTGCCTGCCCTTAAGTGAAACTATTTAATCAGAGTTTTATCTGAGTCTCCTCCAGGGTTCCAGTCTCAACAATGGAGAAGCAAACAAAAACTTTTTTCAGAAGGTCCCATAGCAGAGACTCATGGACATTAAAATAACTGAGAATTAATTATAACATTAGAGAACATCTGTCCTCAACAGTGCCTAATTAAAACATCAAAATGGCCCCAGTATATTAATAGTACATTACAATAAAGAAAGATACAGGACACAAACTCTAGTTCTGAATTTTTAAGGAAAACCCAAAGAGAACAATACAAACAAATGGGAATCAAACCTCATGACTCTTATAAACTCCAGCAAACAATACAGACCAACTTCTTGCCAGATTGTCATAAAACATTGTTGTAGTAAAGGCATATTTACCTATGTTCCTTACACCTGATGCATTAAGTCTGACATTCAGGCTAAATGGCAATAAAAAGCAGTCCAAATAGACAAAGTAAACATCTAAACAATTTTTTTTTAAAAAAATAGATGATGGAGTTATCAAACTGTTTATTTAAGATAATTACATTTAATATGATAAAGATGCCAAAAAAGAAAAAATTAGACAACATGCAAGGAAACATTGGTAATATAAACAGAGAGATTGAAACTCTTAGGAAAAATTTGAAGATGTTTAATATAAAAAAATCATTGGAACACAAATAAAGAATACCTTTGAATGGCTCATCAGTATACATGGCTGAAGAAGAGATCAACAGATGAAAAAACAAACCAAACTTGAAGATAATAAAAACTTCTCAAATGGAAAATAAAAAATTGAATAATATAAACCCACATACCTACAGCCAACCAATTCAAAACAAAGGTACTAAAAAAATCATTGTAAATAGTACTGCCTCTTCAATAAATGATGTTGGGAAAACTGGAAATTTCTGTGCTAAAGATTAAAATGTGGCATCTGTTTAAGTCAGATTTCTCATTGATGTGACCAAAAGACCTTACAAGAACAATTAGAAAAGGAAAAGTTTATTGGTGTACTCGCAGCTTCAGAGGTCTTAGTCCATAGACTTCCAGCTCCATTCATTGAGGCTAGGCAGAACATCATAGTGAAAGAGTGTGGAGGAAGAACACAGCTTTTGACATGGTTACCATGAAGCAGAGAGAGAGAGAAACTCCATTTTCCAGATACAAAATAGATAGTCCGAAGGCACCCCGCCCCCAGAAACCCACCTCCTCCAACCATGCCCTATTCACCTTCAGTCATGACTCAGTTAATCCTATCAAGGAGTTAATTCACTGAGTGGGTTAAGGCTCTAATAACCCAATAATTTCACATCTAAACATTCTTGCATTGCTTTGCATGTGAGCTTTAGGGGAATACCTCACATCCAAACCATAACAGCCTCTCCCTCTAATTATGTACCAAAAATTGACCAAATTATCTTGTATACATGTATGAATATGCTAAAATGAGTTCCACTAAGTATAATTATAGCATACCAATAAAAATAAAATAAAAGCTGAAAATAAACCCAAAAGGTATCAAAGATCTAAGCATAAGATCTACTACAAGAGAACATAAGTAACACATTTTATGTCATTTGAATAACCAATAATTATTAGGATATGAGCCCAAAAGTAGAGGCAAATAAGCAAAAATTGACAAATGAGGTTAAATTAATTAAGAAGCTTGTGAATAACAAAGAGAGAACCTAGAGAATGGGAGAAAATATTTGAAAATTACTCATCTAACAAAGAAGTATTATTCAGAACATATAAGCAACTCAAAACTTGACCCTAATTCCATCAGTATGCACTATATGCATATGTTGAAATATGCTCTATCCTATACTTAGGTGCAGTTATTATAATAATTCAAAATTAAAAAGGAAATGGAGTAAATTAGAACTGTGGAATAATTACAAAAAAAGTGTAAGTTATTTGTGATAGGAAAAACAGAAAGAGAAGGAGAGAAAATATCAGAAAAATATTTGAAATTATAATGACTAAGAATTTTCCAAATTTAAGAAAGACACAAAATCACATGCCCAAGAAGCTTTGAGAACATCAAGGTGGGTAAATATTAACAAATACAAACCTAGACATACCTATATAGTTTCAAAAAAAATATAAAGAGAAAAATCTTGAGAGAAGTTCTTGGGGAAGAGGAAGACACGACCACTTATCGAAAGAGGAACAAGGACAAGAATTGATCAAACTTTTCCACACAAACTATGCAAACAAGAGTGAAGTGAACTTTTTTAAGTATTAAAAGGAAAACCACAACTCATAATTCCGTATTATTAACTTTCAAAATTGAAGGACAAATAATTTGATCAATTAATCAAGATAGTAAAAGTGAATTTTAAAATACACAAAAGTATTTATACAATTTGAAGAAATAGGCAAGTATACAATCATAACTGAAAATATCAACAAACTTCTCTCAATAATATGTGGAATGAACAAACAAATTTATGAAAGAAAAAGAATACTGTAAGAACATTATTTAATCATATTTACCCAATTAACAGTTTAGAACACTACCTGTTTTTGTTAAGCTTTTTTGTTGTTGTGACAAAAACACCTAATAAGAACAACTTAGAGAAGGAAAAGTATATTTGGAGCTCACAGATTCAGAGGTCTCAGTCACAAGAGAGCTTTCCTCTCCATGACAAAATATAAATCCTAAAGGCACATCCCCAATGACCCACCTTTTCCAGCCACACCCTACCTGCCTATAGTTACCACTAAGTTAATCCCTGTCACTGGATTAATGAACTCATTATTTTAAGTTTCTCATAGCCCAATCACTTTAACCTTTCTTTCATTGATTCACACATAAGCTTTGGGGGGACATCATATATCTGAACCATTCCATTCCATTCCTGGACCTCAAAAACTCATTTCCATTTCACATTGAAAAATTCATTTAGTTTATTTCAAGAGTCCCCATAGTGTCAACAATTTCCGGATTGCCCAAAAGTCCAAGTCTGAAGTCTCTTCTGGGACTCAAGGCAAACTCTCAGTGTGAGACCCTGTAAAAATCAAAACCAAGTTACATATATCCAATATATAATGACACAGTGTAAATATTTCTAGGCAGAGAAATAGGGGCATAGAAAGATGGGATGTGACCAAAGAAAGACTGAAATCCAGATAGCCAAACCAGTCCTGTAGTCTATTCTGGCATTGGGAGCATATGACATCATAATCTTTTCTTTAAAGGGTTTGTGTAGCCCCACCCCTATGGCTTTGTTGGTTTCAGCCCACCTGGTCTCTCTGTTGGCTTACTTCTGCTCAATTCCTGTAGCTTACCTTGGCAGATGTTCTACAGTACTGGCCTCTCTTAAGCTTGAGGGTCTCCACTGAAGCTTCATCTTCTTTCTCATATCTCCACTCATCAAACCTCTCGGGAGCAGCCTTCAAGGAGTCTGACTCTGCTGAACTTTGCCTAGCCTTCTAAGCCTTCCTTTGAAATCTCAGTGAAAGCCTCCGTGATCCCATAACTACAGTATACTGCATTTCTACAGTACCAGCAGCACGTGATTGACACCAAGGTCTGCCCCCATCTTGAGCAGTAATCAAGCCTTCAAGAACCCTGAATTCTGCAGCCTCTGAGTGCAAGGTGGAGCAAGTTCTTGCCTCCCCCATGCAAGTTGGGTGCCCCCAAGGGCTCTTTTTAAAGGAAGTGTTTTCTTTTTCACCCTTGAGCCTGAGATGGGTGTGTTCTTGCCAAATCCTGAGATACTGTGAAGCCATCTTTCCTGTTTTTTCTGGGTAAAGTAATTCACAACATCTCTTTAGTGGCTGTATTCTTTGTAATTACCACAACTTTCTTAATCCTACTTTTGCTTACAGTTTTATGGTCAAACTACAAGTTTTCCAATCTTTCTGCTTTGCTATCTGCTGCTGATTATCACAATAAACTTGGCTAAAAGCTGCCAGCAATATCCATGCCACCACCTGAGGTTGTATTGCCTTGAAATTTCTTACACCTGATTAACCAGTCCACTACTTTCAAGTTCAGTCTCACAGAAAGTCTTAGGATATGGGTAATATCCAGACAACTTCTTAGCCAGAACATAATATGAATGCCCTCTAGTCCAATTTTGATATAATCATCCATGCATGGAACATAATCTTGCTTCATTTCAGTCCCCAGTTTTTGTTCTGTCCCTCCTGTCCTCCCTCCCCCTGCTTTTGACTTTTTTATTTTTCCTCTGAAGCCTCATGGGCCATATCGTTATTGTCCACAGACCCTATTAATATTCTGGTCTTCTGAGACTAGAATTACATAGTAAGCTCTGCTTATAACAATCTAAAGAATTTGTTGCTGTTGTTGTCTTTAGCTTTTATCTCTAAACTTTACAAATTTTCTTCTACAAACTCCAAAAAGCTCCCAAAGCTACTGAACCAATGGTCAGGTTAGTAACAGAAACAACCCCACTTCTTGGTACCAATTTCTGTTTTAATCAGTTTTATTTCATTTTGTTTTGTTTTACTGTTGTGGAAAAAAGCTGTAACAAGAACAATTAGAAGAAGAAAAAATTGGGGGGGGAGGGGGTATCATAGTTTCAGAGGGCTCAGTCCACAGATGGCTGACTCCATTCTTCAGGGTACAAGGTGAGGCTGAACATCTTGGTGGAAGAGTGTGGCAGAAAATAGCACCCGAGGACATGGAATTAAGGAGGGAGAGAGAGAGAGAGAGAGAGAGAGAGAGAGAGTGTTCTCCTCACCACAACAAAGTATAAACCCCAAAGGGACACTCCCAATGACCCCTTCCTCCAGCCATAACTCACCTGCCTACAGTTAACACCTAGTCAGACCATTCAGAGTGGGATGGACTGATTAGGTTACAGCTTGCCTAATTCAAAGATTTTTATGTCTGAATATTCCTTCATTAATAGGAACTTTTGGGGGACATCTCACATCCAAACCATAACATGATCCAACAATAGAAGATCACACATTCTTTTCAAGAACACTGAAAAGTTCTTACTGAGATATACTATGTTTGGGGCCATAAAACAGATGTCAGTAAATTTTAAATTATTGAAAGCACAAAAAGTGTATACCTTAGCTATAATTAAATTATAAATTAATAACAGAATAAATACCAAGAAATCACTCCATGTTGGGAGATTTAAAATACTTCTATATAATTAATATATCAAAAAAGGAACCAAAAGATACAATAGAGAATATTTTGGACTGAATGAAAAAAAAATACAACATACCAATATGTAACAGAAACTTTACAGCACTAAACAAAGCTATTAAGAACAAAAGTTTTAATTTAGTGACATCAGCTTCCTCAATAAGGAATTAATCTTGAAGACTAAAGTGCACTCAAACTAAGCAGGAAGAAAAAGATAAATATGAGATAAAAATTGTTCAGTCTGGAGTGAGTATATATAAATTTTACTCCTCTGGTCACTTTCCTGCCAGATTGAACTTTAGAAAAATAAAAAAGTCAAAAGCAGGGGGAGGGAGGACAGGAGGGACAGAACAAAAACTGGGAACTGAAATGAAGCAAGATTATGTTCCATGCATGGATGATTATATCAAAATGAACCCTAATATAATGCATAACTATAATGCACTAATAAAAACATTTTGAAATAGAAAATATTAAAAATACAGGGTTTTCCTATGTAAATAAAATGGATTCTCTTATTTTAAACAATCTGCCAGATTCTCATAATCTTTTTCCATGTTTGATTTATATTCAATCTATGATTTTATTTTACAGGTTTTTGTTTGTGCTGTTTCCAAGGGTTTTTAGTTATATACTTTTTTGAAAAATAAGAAATTTACTTAATTATTCTATTATATTTTCTATTTTTCTCACTCATACTATTCTTGTCATATAGGGAGTTTTTGTTTGTTTACTTGTTTATCCCTAGATATATTCCTTTTGGAGCTCTCTGAAGTATCTGTTTGATTCAAACTAGACCAATATTCCTTAAGCCTACTATTGATTACCACACTCAAATACAGGTGCACATACACATATACACATAGAGTTCTTTCTTGTTTGGTTTTAATTTCCAGTGTTGCATTGTAGTTTGAAAGTAAGTTCTATGAATTTAGACATTTTGGAATTATGAAGGTATTTTTTAGTTCAAAAACATGATTAATTTCTAAAAGTCCCTTAAGAATAGGGGAAAATGAACAGTTTTTGATCGTGGTGTAAGTGCAGTATCCCTATTAAATCTCTCTTGTTTATGCTTATCTAAATATTTTATATAATTATTGATCATTCCCTATTTGTTTTTTTGTTAATGTCTTCCAATATGGTTATGATTCTTATAAAATTCTTGGTTTCCAAAGATTTTCCCTTATGGATTTTTCTCAGATAGTGTTCTGAGAATGATAATACTGCCTTATAATTTCACAACTGCTGTGCTTTCAAATCATTTTCATAATATGTATTTCAGCATTCTGTTATTTTTATCCTTTCTATATCATTTAAATTGGATTTTTCCTTATGTACAGTTCATTTAATTACAACTGTTTGTAAGATAGTAAATTCTACCCATTAACATTTATCATAATCACCAATATGTGTAGTTCTATTTCTAGCATTTTATTTTATTTTATATTGAAACAGCTTTTTCTTGAATTTTTATACTTTTTACATTTTTGCTGAATGTCATATTTTTGTATTATTTTGTTCCCTTCTAGTAATTTTAGACTGGGACTGGTATTACATAGTAATTCTATACCCTAAAAGCTAAAAAAGAAAAGAATGAATTTCAGCAACAAAATAAATACTTGAGACCCTTGACATGTTTTTTTTTTTATTTCCTAATTTCTTTTTTTAGTTCCATAGATTTGAAATTTGAGTTATGTGTTACTATTTCCTATAGTGCCAATTTATTTTCTATTGCAATAAATTATTCTTAGTATTTTCATTATAATATATATTTTATAAGCAATAATTATAAAATTTAAGTATTTTTTGCTACCATTTGTCTTTGTATATTTAATTATTCCCCAAATTGAGTTCTTTTTTTAGTTTTTATTAAGCTGAATTGCTACCTTAATAAATATATTTGTGTTTGTTCTCTAAATCCTTACATATAAAAATACCTTTCTTTATTCTTTATATATGAGGGATATATGTGAATATAAGTTTGCAAAATCAGAGTCTTTTCTTCTTGTAACATGTGTTATGGATGAGGTATGCCCCAAAAGCTCTTGTGTTAATGCAGAAATATTCATAGTTTAAACAATTAGATTATAAAACTATAGCTTCATTAGTGGATTAATCAATTTGATGGATTAATAATCAAACTATTGTACTGGGTGGTAACATTAGGCAGGTGGGGTGTGGTTGGTTATGGGGGAGGTAGTACAGAGCAGGACAAGGGGATGCCCTTTGGGATTATATCTTATTCCCCTGGTGTCTCTCCCTCTCCCTCTCCCTCTCCCTCTCCCTCTCCCTCTCCCTCTCCCTCTCCCTCTCCCTCTCCCTCTCCCTCNTTTTTTTTTTTTTTTTTTTTTTACTCTCATGTCTTCCACTATGTGCCAGAAACTGTTCCTGGTGTTTGAGATATAGTGGTTTACAAGGGAGAAAAGATGCTTGTCCTCATGCATTTTATTATAAAACCCACAGGGTAAAGACAGTGAATTTAGGGAAGCCTTTGTATCAGAAACAAAAGCTAGTCTACGAAGCAGTCACATAAAGTCACAGAGTCCTGGGATTAGAAAATAGGAATGTGCCCTCTGAAGAATGCATATGTACAAAGGAGGCCTAACCATGAGCTATAAATAGCAATCTAGTGTAGACAGACAGTACCAAGGATGTCTAGCACTAGGCAGACACAGGACTGCAGGGCTGAGTTGCCACAGATATACTTCTAGAATGACTAGGGTGAGGATGAAACAGAAACCTACTCCATGGCCCAAAATCCTATGAGGTTGTAGGAAAGGAACTAGTCAGGAACCTACAAATGAGGAGATAAACCATGGATCCAATTAGTAAATCTGAGGTATAAGAGGAGAGTTTCATTACTAGGGTGAACAGGCAGGGTCAAAGAGTTCCAATACTAGTATACAGGAAAGCATCCTGATGAGAATATAAATGTACTAAGAAAGTCAGCCTCAGAAATAAGGTAATATGATGATGCAATTTTCTGTTGCTCCAGAAGTTCAGACTTACGTAGATTTAATTAGAAAGCATTTTGTAAGTTTTGCTTCCTTTCTCAAAAATATATGTGATTACAGTTCATGTACAAAGGATTCCCACGTGCACTTAGTTTGAGCCTCCTCAAAGGGGAATGTTATCCTCCATAATGAGAAACATAGAGTGAAGAAAACAGGATTGCTCTTAGAGTGTGAGACTCTGAGACAAAATTAAATAAAAAATCAGAACACATTGAATCACAGAAGAAATTTTAAGTGAATAAATTTAAAGTGAATCTGGCTCCCAGATCCCTAGATTTGACTAAAAATATTAACACATATACAAACAAAATGGTTTCCCCAAAAAAAGTATGGAAAACAGACAACCTCTGATTCTGAATCTGAAGACCACACACTGATTTGGGGTAAATTAGTTATTTCTCTCACTGAGGCTTGTCTTGGCAACACTGAAATATCAGATGGTGCTTTCTATAAAAATACAACACACACACACACACACACACACACACACACACACACACAATTCCTGGCACAGATACAATTTATCAACAATGTATCACAAAGGTTAGTTTTAAACTTTCCCATTGGACTGTTATTTGCCAAGGCTGACATCTATAACTTTCTTAACTTTGTGATGTTAGATACTCAGAATAAGAGTATTGGGACTTTAGAGATAAAATGAGTTAAGTGAAGATATAATTAAACACCCTTTAGAATCATTGTCTGAGGTTTGCAGTTCATAGTTGTCCTTTAATTAAACTCTGCTTGCTCCATTTGGCTATTTAAATTACACAGAATATGATGTTCTGTCAAATGCTCTTAAGGATAATGTAGAAATTTCCTACCTAATTTGCATCTTTCATTCAAGATTTCTGTTCTGCTAACACAATGGGGATGCCAGAGAAAGGGATTCTTTTCTTGTGACATTCTTAGCAATGTGAAGGGTGAAATGCATGCAAGTCATGAACAGAAAATAAATTGTAAGGAATGTTACTGTGAAGACACACAGCACCCTTATTTCTTGTAACCCATAATATTTTAGAAACCTAGAGTTTGCTTAAAAAGATTTGAGTGCTTTCTAAACCTGAAACCCCTCATACAAAGACAGCTCTCATTGCTGTTCAGGAGGGTACATGTGAAATCATCAGAAGAGGGGTGTTACTAGTCAGTTGTGAGAGACAACAGGCACTTAGCTTACCTCCAAGGGTCCTTGGTACACTTCAGGGCCCCAAACACATGACCTAGCAAACTAGAAGATGGTTAAGTGGGAAGAGGTGAAATCCAGGCCATGCAAATATGGTAATTAAGGAAGCGAAATGAGATCTTGCACTGACAAGCACTGAAGAAGCCAAAGCCTCCCTGCTGAAGTGAGATGTGTGTTCAATTTGAGGAAAAAATAACTTTAACTTCAGCTCAAGGTTTTATGAAGCCTCTCTTTACTCACAAATGCCAATATGTTTTTATAATATTAACCATTTTCCATTTTATTTCCCCTTTCTATTTCTTCTCTTCTCTTCCTCATCTGTGGCATTTTCCTTTCTACAACTTTATTGTTTCTCCTCTTCTCTGAGTCAGCTTTGACACTGACCTGAAGCACCAAACAATTTAGCCAAATTGGGAGTAGTCCAATAAAAGTAGTCCCTGACCTCAGAAATTCAGAATGACCGTCAGTACACATATTGTGTATGACTAAACATGTTATGAGAAAACATTGAAGATGTGTTCCCTGAGTCTTCTAGAAAAACTTGACTACTCCATGCCCAGAGCCATGCCTCTTCATACAAACACAGGTTCTTTATCAGATAAGAACCAAGCATTCCTAATTTCTGAAATAGTGTCATTACTAGTGCCAAGATGTCAATGGATAATCTGGTGAAACAGCCTGAGATTCCTGAATCTGCTGAGTTCTCCTGTTCTTATTTCAAACATTAGTTCCCCAGGGATAACCTTGGACAATTTTTTTCTCTGGACCTCAATTTTCTTATGTAAATTAAGGGAATTGTCAGGGAAAGAAAGTAATTTTCAATTCCCTTGGCAATTACCACTAATTGGAAGTGGTTTTTCAAGTCACTGTGTTCAGAAAGATTCTAAATATACTGGTTCATTCTGGTTCAATGTTGTCACTGGACTTGGTCATAATGGCACTGTATCATAATAGCTAAGAGCAGTGATTAAGAACACTGGATATGGAGTCAACTCTTGCACTTACCGATTACATACCATTAGCATATTACTTAATATCTCTAAGCCTCAATTCCTTTACCTGTAAAAGAAGAATAATGCCTACCTTATAGAATTGCTATAAGAAATGGATTAGATAATTCATATAACATTAATAGTAGATTAGCTTTATAGTGTAAACACATAATATGTATGGTAAATTATCTTCATGGTTGTCAGCTCACTTTTAAGCCTACAGAAATAAATAGCAAAATATTTGCCATAGGCAGGGGATCAGAGAGTGATACTTTACCAGTACCATACCTAGACTGGTTATTTTCTAAGGTGCTCTACAACTCTTGAGTTATGTTTTAGTAGATACCAAAACAATATAGATTATGTGATCCAGAAAGCTAGATGAAATTTATGGTAAAAGTAAGTGAAACATTGACAGCTTCCCTTAGTTGGCTGTATCAATTCAGTTTGTTATCCAACAAGAAAAAGTTTCAACCAGGAGAGGAAAAACAGGGAATTACATTAAACTAGTGTATTTGTAATCAATTTATTATATTGTCTTTCTTGTCTAATAAATCTAGTATTTTTGAAGTTTTAGTGAAGTTATTAATTCCACTCAAACAATTCCAACTCTTCTATAGATTATCATAGTCACTTGAGATATAAATTCATATAAATGTGGTATTTGGACCTACACAGCACAGAATCTGAACACACATTCTAGTGTAGTTATTGAGTTTTTCTGCTTGACTTCATATATTTAACAAATTGGTCATTTATTCTCTATGGTATAACAGCAATGACCTGTAGCCAGTTCACCTCTCTAAGGTGGGTACATGGACAATTGTACTCCCAAGTTACCATGGAGTAAGGTGGGGCAATTTGATCAAATTTGTTCAATTAAACATGAGTGGAAACAATTTATATCACTTCTCCTCTAAGGTAATTAAGATTAGAAAAAATATCTGTTTTGTTTTTCATTCCCTGACATTGATTGGTATTCTGAAATCCCCCAGTTGAAATAGTGGCATTGCAAGATGGCAGAACATCCAGTGAACTGTGAACCTCCCCAAAATCCCCCATCTCATTGACTTTGTATCAGGCATGTAGAATGAGCAAATTATAACCCATGGTTGTGTTAAATGATGGAGATTTTTTTATATTGTTACTGAAGCTTAGTGCAGAATACACTTACCATTTTTTTTTGTAATGGTCTCCAACTGTAAGAGATTGTTCTCCCCTATGCATATTAGCTTTCTTCTCTCTCACTTTTTTTTTTTTTTGGTACTGAACCCAGGGGCACTTAACCAATGAGCCACATCCCCAGTCCTTTTTGTATTTTATTTAGAGACAGGGTGTAGTTATGTTGCTTAGGTCCTCGCTAAGTTGCTGAGGCTGACTTTGAACTCACAATCCTCAGCCTCCTGAATTGCTGGGATTACAGGTGTGCACCATCGTGCCCAGCCAACCTTTCTTTTTTCTAAGGTGAGAATGCCTCCCTTAAACCAAGGCCCACAACTCTTAGAGATGGCACACAACTAAGTAAAGGGAGTACAGGGGAGAACCTTTGCCTTACAACCATACCTCTGGCTCTTAGAAAAAGTGTGTTTTTCTATGGCTCTCTCCCAATATGTGATGGCATGTGCACTCAGATCTATTGTACTCCTTTTTACACTTGGGGAACCTGCACCTCCCTTGAGAAGCAGAAACTCAACCCTTCAGACCAAGGCACTTGACACCCTGAAACGCTCTACCTGGATAGGATGCAAGAGAAGGAGAATGCTCAGCTGGGTAGCATTTCCTGGGGTCCCCAGTGCTTACACCAGGGATCAGGGTCAATTTTTCCTTTGGTAACAGGGACTGAACCCATGGGTGCTTAGCCAATGTGCCACATCCCCAACCCTCTTTTGTCTTTCATCTAGACACAAGGTCTCACTGAGTTGCTTACAGCCTCGCCAAGTTGCAAGGCTGGCTTTGAAATCCCAATCTTCCTCCCTCAGCCTCCTAAACTGCTGGGATTACAAGCATATGCCACTGCTCCCAGCATTCTTTTCTTTTAACCAAATATTTTGGATAGAATAACATTAAAATATTATTTATTAAAGATAAGACATAGACATAGACCAAGAAAATTTTAGTAAGATAACCAATTTTTTTCTACATGCTATAGATGTTTTATATGCAGAAATGCTTTTACATAATTTTGCAGCTTGTCTGCTAATACTAGTAAATTGTATGAATTACTTTCAGCATATTTAATACTCAAATGGGCACATTTTGTTTTATGATACATAAAGCCAATTCTTCAAACACTTTCCAAAGAAAACGTGCTATTTTACTCACTTTTAGAGTGGAGATATACCTATGTTGATAACCGAGGGGTTGATTATTAGAAGTTGACTTAGGGATATAACACAATGTCTCAAATCTATAGATCATAACCAAATCCAAATTTATTTAGCATATTACTATGCATAATATCCATATTACATAGTGTGCATCATATTACTATGCATTTCAATAAACTGTAATTCAGTCCCCAGTATTCATAAAGTAGTACAAGTATTCATTCATAATTAGAATATTTCTGAGTACTCAGAACCTTCAATCACACTTTTGCAAAACAGGGACATAAATGTGTGAATAATTTGCACATGCTGAATAAATTTAGAAATATATGGGTTTTCTATATGCTGAGAAGTGAAATGATAAAATTTTTAAATGTTTACATTTACCTTGATTTTGCATATGCTTAGAATTTCAATATATAAAATTTTGTTGTTTTCTTTTATATTTATTTATTTCAGACATCAGGTGAAAATATACTGACATAAAATCATCCTTCAGATGGATATTGAAGCATTCAATAATACTCTTATGTATTTTGCTTCTCAGTACCACCACATGATTGATTATTCAGAGACATCTGTGTAATTGGTAACATCCTAAACTTTCATATTCAACTCATGAACCTTACAATGAATATAGTTGTGTATACGTGACAAGAAGCTAGAAAACAATTCTAAGGCAAGCTTCTACCTTTATTAAAACTGTTTTTGCTTTATATCAAAGAAAATTATTTGTTAACAGGTTTACAGTTTGCCTGGTACCTGCCCCCTCATAAAATGTGTTATCAGCCCTGAATCCAATAATTTCCAAACTTCACATGGCTCTCCATTAACAACTTGTGAAATATCCAAGCACCTCATCACACCATTCAAATTCTTCTCAGGCTGTATGGTTGACTATCCCTCCAGGCTCAACTACTATTCTGTCCCAGTTGAACATCCCTTGGGAAGTTTATCAAAGAGTAATACACAACCTTATTCTATAAAATTCAGCTTAGATGTCAGCTCCTAAGAGAAGCTTTATATGAATTCCCTTTTTCTCTTCTGTGTTCCAGTTCCTAAAAGCAATCCTGGATTTGATTGTATGAGGCAGTGAGTAGTGAGTGGGATTGGGCCTTACTTACCATTTGGTAGCTATAGCTTGAAACCCCACAGCCAATAGTATGCTCCTGCCAGATCATACCAACTGCTGAGAACTAATTTTGTGCATTTCTTCCCAACTCTAAATACAGTGATAGCACTTTGATGGTTACCTTGATGGTTTAAAATCAGCCATAGTGGCAGAAAATGTTACACAAATCGGTAAAGGGTACAAATATTTTTTTTCAAAGAGGTAGTTTTGTCCATTTACTATCACACCATTACAGAATGTTTGTCTGCCTTGGAAAAGTGGCCAATTGTGAAAAAAATACCATTAATTCAAGCAAATGAGTCCACTGAAATACATTAAGATTTGAAAAAAAAAACAACTCTTTTCTTCATTAAAATATGATGCTTGTGCTTGTTTTGGCAGCACATATACTAAAATTGGAACAATATAGAGAAGATTAGCATGGTCCCCACACAAGGATGAGATGCAAATTCATGAAAAAGGAAATATGTTGCTTTCCCTTCCACAATTTCATGAATGTTTTTAGGAGGATGTAAAGTTTTTGTCAGTAATAATTGCCTAAAAATTTGAGTAACTGATGACGCTATGCATACCAACTATGGTAATTTTGTCAATTTAGTCATCCTAGTAACTGTATCAAAATAGTTGTATAGAAATTCCATAAATGTTAGCATGCATTTTGGTGAGGAAAAGTTTTTAAAACAAGTGGGAAAGTGCATTCATTTAATCTTACCAAGACTCAATCAGTCTATATATAGCCAGCTATTTTTTTAAATGTGCTCCACAGAAATGTTTCAGTCCAATAGGTCTACCCAATAGCCATTTGTACAGATCTTGAAATGCCCATATTTTTGGTTGTGCTATATGAAAATAACAGACAAGGACTGCTTTTATCAAGACTTTTGGTGGAAATAGTTATCTATCACTTTACATGGTATGCAAATCATATCAGAAGACAATTCAAGTAAAATACATGATTGCAAACTATTATATACTTAAGAAACTCAAATGCTATTTTCTATAATTTGCTATGATAGTTCCCAAATACCAATAGTTCTGACCAGTAAAAAAGACTCACCTAGGCAGCTGGTTTAGTTATATATTCCTATTTCCTGTAATAAGAGGGTCAATACTAAGACATAGGAGGTTTTTATCTTTAATTAGTCCCCCATATATCCAGTACATTGATTGAATGCATGAATGTAGTTTTAGATACTAACATCCTCCTTCACAAACATTTTTGTTTCAGTTTCCAAGTTTTCCTTCCTTTTATTCTAAAATATATACTCTCAGTTTTGAGTAATTGCCATGAAGAGAAGCCAGAATCCATCAGTAATATCAACAAGTAGCAAAAAAATGTTTTCAATAGAGAACACAAATATTGTGCTTACACATTAAAAATGAGTGGGAAAATTGAAGCAATTATCTCAATAATTTAGCTTCCCTTCCACTTGAAATATTCTCTCTGATGACCTGTTCACATAATTGAGGGACAGGTACTCTAATCATTGACTTTTCTAGATAATGTTCTCAATTTTTGTTTTCAATATATACAGTTATTCTTCAATTGAATAAAAAAGTCAGAGACGTTGGCTTTTAGAAATTATTCTTCTATGAAATTCTTATTGCCATTAGATAGAACTATCTCTGAGTGGTTTAAAAGCTAGTCACAAACAGGAATTTATTAGCAGAATGGCAATTTAGTGTCTCAGAAAATATGTGTGTATCTAAACAAAAATAAACTGGCTCTGTTAATTGATATACTAATTTTCATATATACCATTACTTTTTTCTGAGCAAGATTTTAAGTATCTCAGTTTTGCATTTACCCCAAGGGCTGCATACAGACTGTAAGGGCAAATGATTGACTTCATAGGAGCTATGAGCCAATACTCTGTTTTTCTTAAGAATATATCATTCTCTCAGACATATAAATTTATTCTAGAAACAGTGAGTTTTATTTAATGCATAGGAGTTTGTAACCATTCTTACTTTAATCTTTGGTTGCATATTTCTTTTGGAAAAAAACAACAAAAGTTTCTATGTTCCATAAACATGCTTTCTTATGCTACTTTGTTGTTGAATTATCATTTCATATCATGCTCCCTGCAAATATCATTAAAATACCATGTGATTTTTGTCCTAATTCATAAACATGAAAAGTTTATATGACTATTTGGAAATCCTGGGGGTTTCCTACTTTAGAAAATGAAAAATGTGAATACTTTGAAAAATAATTCTAACAATATTTCAGTAAAATGATGGCTTTGTGTATATGTGTGTGTGTTTGTATATTTGTGTCTTTGTGCTTTCAATTTTTATTTTTTTTATCTGTATTGTTGACTTTATCACCTTGGTTCTAATGTCTTGTCCAGAAACACTCATATAATTACATTTTCAAAGCATTCATAACACAACATGGCTGTAACTACAGCTCTTGCCCTTTCCTTGGAGCTGTTATGAAGATCAGTTACAGTATTTGATCCATCCTTCTTTTCTAAGTGGTGCCATTAATCCAAATTAATATGTTTTGTTAATGTGCTTTCTGCCATACATGGAAATGAATACATCTTTTATGAGCAGGGAGCATGATATGAAATGATAAGGATGAAGGTAGATTTCATTATCTTTATTTCCACAAAAACTCAATTTAAAGGTTAACATAATCAGAATATTATGAATATTTTGGGAGTTAAAATAACACATATGAATCAGACATTAATTTGTATGTATGTGGTACCAGGGATTGAACTCAGGGGCACTCAACCACTGAGCCACATCCCCAGCCCTCTCTTGTATTTTATTTAGAGACAGGGTTTCACTGAGTTGCTTAGTGCCTCACTCACTTGCTGTGGCTGTCTTTGAACTCGTGATCCTCCTGCCTCAGCCTCCTGAGCCACTGGGATTATAAGTATGTGCCAAAATGCCCAGCCAGACATTAATTTTACAAACATTAACATAGGGTGGAAAGGGTCCTGTTGCAAAACATTTTAAGTCTTGAGTTCTAATTCAGGCTCAGCTACTGTCAAGTTGTATGACCTTGGAAAAGTTGCTTTCCATCTGTGAGTGTCAGTTTTTTTTTTTGTTTTGTTTTTTTTTTTTTTTTGGTCTTGACATAGGATATTGAATTGTATATTGTCTAGTCTTGTTGAAATCTAGTGGTCTGGATGGAGGAAAGAAAAATGAATTAAAATTAAAACACTTGAATGGTTGGAAGTCATTTCAACATGATAATTTGGGGCCAGTGGAACTGGAAAAGTGAGAGAAAATATTTTAAAGTATTTTATTCAAGAATAAATTGAAAACAGTTGTTGAGCAGGACACTATAACATTAGCTATATTCTAGAATTGTAGTTGACAAAACTCTTAGAATAAAAGCAAATGTATCTGGAAAGAAGATGCATAAAAGCAAAATTAGTTGAAAAATACCTACTTTTAAGTTGATCAGAGACAAAAATAGCACTATGACCCAATTTGGATTCAGTTTACAAAAAATAATTGTAATGTGATTTGATCTAAAGTGGTTACTCCTCCTGGGCAAAGGCAAAAGTTAAAAACATGACAAAATTCAAAAAAAATAGGTCAAGAACTACCAAATGTATAGTTCTCATCCCAGACTATAAAAGTGTGAAAAATGAACCGGAATATAGATATAGATATAATTTGGAAAGGAGACTGAGCTGAGAAACATGAAGTGTAGATTTAGAATCTAGCTCATTTTGAGGTTTAAATACTCATGATGTATTTCCACTAGATAGAAATAATAGAATAGGAAGTATTCAATAAGAAGATTGCTTTCAGAAAAATAAATACTTGATGCTGTAGAATGTCTTCAATTTAACACAAATATGCTTGTTAATTTGATATGCTTTCTTTGGAGAAGGATAAATTTTTATTCAGTGAGGGAGGGGTCAGGGAAGGAGAAACATAATTCAGACAAAATGTCATCAACCAGCTTAAAGAACCATATATTCCTTTGATTACAAAATTCATTCTTTTTCAGGAAATATTAAACCGTAAATCTTGGAAGTATGGTGATTGGTCTATTTTTTTCTCTCTCTCACAAATCATTGACTCTGTTCCATGGCTCCATCCTATTGAACTATTTCTGGTGGGACAGGTGACACCTATTACACTTTGGATATGGTTGACTTCCATCCCACTTTAGTGTAAATACTATATATCTTTGAACCATATCCTTTTACTGTAAATTATTTTGCAGCCCCTTTTAGTTACCATTTTTCATAGTATATGATAGAGTAAAATTAGTAACCTTGCTCTAATTAAAATCAAAATAAGATCTCACCTCACTCCACAAAGAATAGCTATTTTCAAAAAGAATAAAGATAACAAGTACTGATGAGGATGTGAAGAAAAGAGAATCATTATACACCACTGGTAGGAACGTAAACTAGTGCAGCCATTATAGAAAACAATATGGATGTTCCTTTAAAAACTGAAAACATAACTGCCATATGATCTAGCAATCTCACTACAGGCTATTTATGAAAAGGAATTTAAGTCAGTATGTGATAAGACATCTGCACTCTCATGTTTACTTAAGCACTATTCACCATAACCAAAAAGTGGAGTCAACCTAGGTTTCTATCAACTGATGAATGCATAAACAAAATAAGGCAAATACACACCATGAAATGCTATTCATACATAAAAAGATTGGAATCCTATAATTTGTGGCAATATGTATGGAACTGGTGATAGTTATATTAAGTGATATAAACCAGGTACAGAAAGGCAAGCATTGCATGATCTCACGCATATGTCCAATATAAAAAAGTTGGCCTCATAGGCATTGGGAATAGAATGGTGGTTACCAGAGTCTGGGAAGAGTGGTGAGAGAAGGGGAAAAGATTGATTAATGGGTATTCTTTCAAATAAATGGAAACAAGAAGTTCTGGTGTGCTATCAGACAGTATGGTGACTGTAGATAACAATAATATACCATGCATTTCAAAATCCTGGAAGAAAATATTTTGGAACTTTTCAAAAGAAATGCATTATAAGTGAGGAGATAAGTAGACTTAACCTTATTTAAACACTACTCATCAATACATATAACTTTTTTTGTTTTTTCTCTGTGTGTTGAAAATAAGTTTTTTAAATAAAAAATAAATAAAACCCACCTCTGCCCATAAATCATTTGATAACCCTGGGAAATCACATTCTTATGGTCTTCAGTTCCCCTCTCCTTTAAAATTAATATTCATAAAATCCTGTTCACTCCTTTATATGTGAAAGCAAAAAAAAAATTTTAAACAGAATGTCGAAGAGTGATTATTAAAGGGTAAGAAGTGGGGTGCATAAAGGGAGGTTAGATTTGCTCAGTGAATGCAGTATACATGTATTGAGATATCACACTGAAGCTCATTAATATTCGTAATTAATATATGCTAATCAAAAATAAAATTTAAAAAATATAAAAAGAACTTTTAGGAGAAAAGAATAATAAAAATACTTTTTCAGAATTAGATAGGAATATGTATTTTAAAGCCACAATGTTTGAAACATTATAATACTTATGCAGAATGCTATAACAGAATATAAGTTTCAGAGGCAGACTCAAGTGCATATAAATATTTAATATTTGATAAAAGGGAAGCTCTTCAAATTATTAGGAACAATATTGGGACACAAGCTATGTAGTTTAAAAAGTTGTAGCCCTATGTCATATTCATATCATATATTTAAAAGAATTTTAGAAAAAATACAACACAACAATTATAAAAAATAAATTCATAAAAGAAATAGTGGGAAAAAAGAACAGACAGTGTCAGAGAATAGAAATTGGGAATTTTCTAGTTAGATAAGATTCAAGTTTTTTTGAAACCACATCACAAGTTTCTGTTTTAAAAATCAATAGACAAGGCCAGGCACAGTAGTGCACACCTGTGATCTCAGTGGCTCAGGAGGATGAGGAAGGAGGATAGCAAGTAGAAAGCCAGCCTCAGCAACTTATCAAGGCCCTAAACAACACAATGAGACATTGTCTCAAAATAAAAAATAAAAAGGGCTGGGAATGTGGCTCAGTGGTTAAGTGACCCTGGGTTCAATCCCTGATACACACACACACACAAAAAAAAAAAATCATGTATAGCCTAAAGAGATAGCTTTTATTTTATAGACATTTACATGGGAAACTACACACACACATACACACAGTAATGCTAATGTGAATATTCAGCAGGCAGGCTCAGTGGAGTCAATAAATCATGCTTCTATGAATGCATCAACCATAAACAAACTAACCAGAAGCAATGAAAGCAGAAGAGAAAAAGAGCATGACTGTATTATCACAGCAACACACAGAATATGCACTTTGAAAGGCCCACTAAGAATGCATTCATTCAAACCACAAAGAGAGTTTGCTGGATTTGAGTACCTTGCCTTATTGTATAATCAATTATATCTGTCAACTTTAATTCTGAAATTATGGAAAGAAAACAATAGGGTGTCTTTAGAGAATGAATGTGGGGAAATTCCTGCAGATTTTCCCTCAACCTCATTTTGAATAACAAACAAACACATTTCTGTATCAAGTTTGTTAGCTAAGGTAAAAAAAAGAAAAGAAAATTGAATATTTCAACAATGTCTACAGTAGAGTGTAACAGAAAACTGGTTTAATTATCTAAAAAGATTTAGGGATGGAGACTTGTAGAAAGGCATAAGAAACTAGGGTGCCTGTCATCTGGATGATTCTACAGTTATTTTGTTGCTCACTCAAATGCTCAGTGTGTTACTTTATCTACCAGTTGATTTTATAAATCCAAAATCACAATCCCTGCTTGATCCAAATCATAAGTCAACTGTAGGATCTGGGGATGTAGCTCAGAGGTACATTGCTTGTCTAGTACGTATGGGACCCTGGGTTCAATCTCCAGTGCCACACAAAAAAAAAATTGTCAAGTGTTACCGTAAAACATTTTTCCAGATAACTCAAGACTATAGAAATTATCTGTAACTTCTTTGAAGAAAAAGTATTTTATTTTCATTAATTTCCCTAAAATAGAGTTGTTGCCTATAGCAGTTGACTCTGATTTTCTGTGTCACATCACCTCTGCCCATATCTTATTTCACCTGTAGCTTCAATGGACAATTTCATATGAGCTTATACTCACATATAACCTCAATACTTCAATACGATGTCTTTTGGATTTTTTTCCAGGACCTTGTCCAATAGCATGGAAATTAAAATATTTTTTCCATATGCCAGAAGTGAGAGTATTACCCCCAAGGATAATCCTTAACTGATGAGGGACAAAAGCCAGTGCATACCTTATCCTGCCTCTGTCTACCAGATGAACAGTTGTGGCAGGCATTATGTACACTTCTCAGGAGGTCTCAACACAAATGAACTCCTATTGTCTGTAGTGGTTGTCTCAATTATATACCTTATATTGGTGTATTGACTTTTGCTCCTGTCCTGTCTTTCTCTGAGTGCTCTTTTACTCCTAGTCCTGGAATCAACTCCCCAATGGACTACCTACACTTTGGTCTTTATCTTGGGCTCTCTGTTCAAGAGAACCTAATGCAACAAAGTAGGACAGAGAAATCACTCTGTTCATTGCATTTTTCTCTCTACTGAGGTCAATTAAAAACCATATTCTTCAGTCTCCTTGAAGTAGTACTAGCATTATCTGACTAACAGAAAGTCAGGAGCAGTAACTAAGCTGTTAAAAAAATCAAAGTACATAGAAAACAAGTTCAAAGTTAGGGGTTTCTTGTCATTCCTATAGCATCCAGTTTATGCTTATTCTAGCTCTAGTACTTACTACCATCTATAGAAACTGATGCTTTCACATCTTTCCTCTTACCTAAACCTCACTGGAGTGTTAGTTTCTTGCATAGAGTGTGTTGCAAATTAAGATTTTAGTAAAAGTTTGTGAATGAAGAAATAAAGCCTAATGTAAGAGCAAAATATGCAGAAAAACTTGAGTCAGTAAGAAATTGTGAAAATGAAATCCTTTCTTTACCCCATATTCACGATCTTGATTGAATGGCCTTTTCCTTTCTCTAAGAAGGGAATATTTAATATTTGTGGATATTTCCTGTGTACTTAAAGGCTACCCTTCCTAACCCATCTCACGGCCAGACTTCACTAATGAGTTGTCTGTATTCACTGTCTGTGCCTGCTCACTTCCTACCTGGTCTTCAACTTTCTTCATTCGGGCTTCTGCCTGCACCACAGTACTGAAACTCATCAATGTCACTGAAGAATCCCTTGACACTAAAGCCAATGGATATGATTGAGTCTTCATCTCACTTGAATTCTTAGCAGCAGCCTTCACAGTCAGTTATTCCCCTCTGAGCCTCAACTCCATTTCTGTCGCATCACACTCACTTTGATTTCCTCTTGGCTCTCTGGATGCTGCTGCTCAGTCTGTTTGTGGGCTTGTCTTCTGCTCTGTGTTCCTTGACATAAGTCTTTCTCTAGGTCCCTTATTTTCACTTGACACACTGCTTTTCGTTTTTTTTTCTCTTAACATCTTCATTTTATTTATTTGTTTATTTTTATGTGGTGCTGAGGATCGAACCCAGTGCCTCACACATGCGAGGCAAGTGCTCTACCACTGAGCTACAGCCCCAGTCCCAGCACACTGCTTTTATACAGCCTTGTGTATACTTTGTATGCTAATTATTCCCTAATCTATAATCATATTTCAGACCACTCTCCCAATTTCCAGATCTTTATTATATTTTCTTTCTACTGTATGTACAGTTTTGAAAACTCCACAAGCACTTCAAAGTAAACAGACTAAAGACTGAATCTAATATTTGTGAACTTATACCTTAATCTATCACTCCATCCAAATTACCTGTCTCAGCAAACGGCAGGTGGATGCCTAGTCAAAAATTGCAGAAAATTGACAGAAATGTTTGAGCCCTATTTTGTTTTCTTCCTACATCATAATGATCAAGCCTACTCCCTAATAATCTCTCAAAGTTCACCTTTCATTCACCATTCAATCTGCAAAGAGACAGCTCCTTACATGAGGTCCTCACCACCTCTCACAATGACTTACAAAGTATTATCCTGGACTGCCTTATCTGCATCTCACAAAATTGAAATTACTTCTTCATATCTGTCTTTCCCTACTAGGTTCAGTTCTCTTTGATAGCAAATTAATGTTGTTATGCATATTTACATTTTAGAACCTGGTATGATAGGTAATTGAAATGTATTAGTTGAATAGATGAGTAAAGAGATGAATGGATGAATTCTACTCTCTATTTTTTTCAAGTGTGTGTGTATGTGTGTGTGTGCGCATGTGTGTGTGTGATCCTTCATGTTCCTTCTTAGCAACCTGCAAGAAGGCAAAAATATTATTTTAGGGGTTAATATTTAAAAATGGACAAGGAACATATATAACCCAATAGCAATACATTTTTTTCAATTTTTAAAATTTTTTATTTGTTCTAATTAGTTATACATGACAGTAGAATGCATTTATGCACTTTGATATATCATGCATAGATGGGATATAATTTCTCATTTTTCTGAGTATACATAATGTAGAATCATATTGGTCATGTAGTCACATACATACATACAGTAATAATGTCTGTTTCATTCTACTATCTTTCCTATCCCCACATTCCTCCCCTCCTCTACCATAATTTTCCTCTACCTAATCTAAGAACACTGTTCTTCCCTAGTGTTCCCCTGCCTTATCGTGAAGTAGCATCTGGATATTAGAGAAAAGTTTGGCCCTTGGTTTTGTGGGATTGGCTTATTCTGCTTAGCATGATGTTCTCCAACTCCAACCATGGCAAATGCCATAATTTTGCTCTTCTTTAAAGCTGAGTAATATTCCATTGACTATATATACTACATTTTCTTTATCCATTCATCTATTAAAAGGCATCTAGGTTGGTTCTGTAGTCTACCTATTGTGAACTGAGCTACTATAAACATTGATGTGGCTGGATCATTGTTACTATATACTTGCTGATTTTAAGTCCTTTGGGTATAAACCGAGGAGTAGGATAACTGGGTCAAATGATGATTCTATTCCCAATTTTCTGAGGAATCTCCATACTGTTTCCATAGTGGTTGCACCAATTTTCAGTCCCACCAGCAATGTATGAGTGTGCCTTTTATACCACATCCTCACCAACATTTATCATTGCCTGTATTCTTGATGATTGCCATTCTGACAGGAGTGAGATGAAATCTTAGAATAGTTTTGATTTGCATTCCTGTAATTGCTAGATGCTGAACACTTTTTCATATATTTATTTATCAATTGTATTTCTTCTTCTTTGAAGTGTCTGTCAGTTCCTTAACCCATTTATTGATTGGGTTATTTGTTTTTTGGTGTTACATTTTTTTTTTGAGTTCTTTATATATCCTAGAGATTAATGGTTTATTTGAGGTGCATGTGGTAAAGATTTTTCCCAGATCTATAGGGTTTCTCCTCATATTATTGTTTCCTTTGTTGAGAAGAGCTTTTTAATTTGAATATACCCCATTTATTGATTATTGATTTTACTTCTTGGGCTTTAGGAGTCTTGTTAAGGAAGTCAGAACCTATGCGACATGGTGAAGATTTGGGCCTATTTTTTCTTCTGTTATGTGCAGGGTCTCTGTTCTAGTGCCTAAGTCTTTGATCTACTTTGAGTTGATTCTTGGGCAGGGTTAGAGATAGAGGTTTAATTTCATTTTGCTAAATATGGATTTCCAGTTTTGCTAGCACATTTGTTGAATAGGTATATTTTCTCCAGTAATACATTTTTAAAAATAATTTTTAAAAACAATGGGCAGAGGAGTTAATATATGCACAGAATATAATTTGTTGCATTTCAGGCCCCAATACTTCCTCTTTCCTTGCCCTTCTCCCTACCCTGTTCTCTTTCTACTCTACTGGTCATCCTTCTATTTATTGAGTTTATTGATGCAGTATAGACATACATAAAGGTGGGATTCACTATAATTTTTTTAATATCCTAATTTGATCAAATCAATCAGCTGTGTCAGTACTGTCTATAGAGAGAAAGGTAAAATTTACATAGATGTCTAGTTCTTTTCTTTATTGTTTTCACTTACTTCTGAAGTTTTGTCTAACATACAATTGATGCATTATGAACAATTTTAATAAAATCACTCAAATCTTATTGATTCTTATATTTTAAAGATTGTGGGCTTAACTCCCCTTTTGTTATTTCTATGCAAAACAAACTTGATAAACTTATTAATATTGTTAGAGAAAAGTATTGAAGAATAGTAAACTGCTCAACAGGAACAAATACTATCAAGGACATTACCAAAATCAACATGAACACAATAAGTCAGTTACAAGTCATCCTTGTGTATTAATTGAAATAAAATTCATTAGGCATTCTATTAAATTATGCTTTATTAATTCTTATTTAATTTAGCTAAAGTAATAAAATACATGAATAAAATCATTGCTAAATACTGAAGATTTTTACCAATTCAGACTGGCTATCTCTCTAATGAGTTTGATTTAGCAATGTCTTATGATAGCTGAAGAAATGCAATTTTGAGGAAATAATATTTTCAACAATATTTATTGATTTTGTGCACTACATGTTTTTATCTTCAGAACAATTAGATCTTCTATATGTAGATATTTGTGTAGATTTAATGCCATTAAAATACTCAGACATCTCTACTTAATCTATTTTCAATTTAGTTTGTATCATTTATACCAGGGAGAGAAACATTTTACTATTAATCCTCTTGTTCGTGGAAATATTTTTATTAAGGAGTAGGAATTGATTTGAATGAAAGATTCAATTTCATGTCCAGAATCAAAGAGCCTTAATCACTGCTTTTTATATAATGTTTTAGTATTTAGTAATATTATTTCCTCTTATACTTCTTTTGTCCAGAGCATTCCTTGCTGTTCTTTTATGTTTATTTATCCAGATGAACTTGAGGCTTCAATCCCTGCTACCAAAAGTAGAAGGAAAAATAAAAAGAAATAT
This sequence comes from Marmota marmota marmota, assembly GCF_001458135.2. Lineage (NCBI taxonomy): Eukaryota > Metazoa > Chordata > Mammalia > Rodentia > Sciuridae > Marmota > Marmota marmota. The sequence goes on from NW_026000272.1 coordinate 7,586,973, forward strand.
TATTTTAAGTTCTATCTAAAAACACATTAGTGTTTTGATTAGGATTGCCTATAATATATTGATTAATGTTAACAGAATAACTATATTTTGAATATTACATCTTACTGTCCAATAACTTGGTATATCTTAACACTCACTTAATCCTTTTTAAAATATCTCAGTAAATGTTTAGTTTCTAGCTTATATAAGTGTTGCACATTTCTTGTGCTATTAATGCCCATATGCTTTAAATTTTATAGCTATTTATGTGTGTGTTTTTTTCATTTGTTTTATTTTATATCTGGAAATTTTTCATGCAAATAAAAGCTATGGATGTATTTTATTGACTTTGTAATTAGATACCTCACTAAATTCTCTTGTTTCTAATGGGGCTTAAGTTGATCCTCTTGGGATTTCCAGATGGAGAATCACATTTTTTGCAAATATGAATAATTTGTCACTTATTTCATTTGTCTACTTGCATCTAGAAATGTATGTTACCATGATACTATTATATGCAGCTTTATCTTTTTCATCATGAGCTGTTTTTGTTTTCACTTATGTTATTGCTGTTTTGGTAGCTTAGAGAAATTGTTTCTACTATTCATAAGGTTATTATTTTATTGCTTTTTCTTCTGTTGATAGTACAGAAGGTTGATATTTATATTTTTATGCACCTACTAACTTTGTTAATTTAGATGCTATACTTAAAATATCTACTTATAGGTTTATCATGTTTAGATGAGATCCTTTGGTTTCTCTGCATAGATAAGGAAGATAGTCATGTGGTTATACTTCTTCCCACTCTCCTCCCTCTCACACTTGCAGATTTTGGTCAGCTTTATTATAATTTTTAAATTATAAGTTTTTAATATTTCATTCTTCTCTCTAATTATAATTTCTACAGTGTTTTATTTTAAATTAAAAATATTAATGGAATTACCACTAGCTCCTAGCTCTTTTACACCAATGCATATTTTTTCAAAGGGGACTCCTGAATGCTATTTCCCTGGAAGAAACTCTACAGATGTGGTTTCAGGTTATGACCACTTCTTTGCTTAAATAGATTGAGTTTCTCCATTGTCTCTTATTCTTTCTACAATTTTGTGGTGGATTTTATTGAAGGAAGTAGAGTGGAAATATTATTAATCTGCCATCTTCTATCTGATGTCTTCTGATTTACTGCTTCTTAATGAACTGCTTGTTTCACAAAGTTTTGAGAGTTTCAGAGTACTAGATCTGCCACATATCAGCAATGGGCTTTGGGGTATTATTAAACCTCTCTGAATCTCAGCTTTCTTGTTTGTAATGGGGGGTTGTCATAGGTTAAGTGTATTTCCAGGTTTCCTGGAAGTCCCCTGTTATGACTATTATCTGTCTCATGCTGCTTCAGACTTCTAGGACCACATCAACTGCAGTAATCACACATAAAGACTTCATAGAAATTCCCTATAATAATCATCATGGTCTCTTTATGCAACCCTCCACTGAGTAAAGAACATTGGTGTTTTTAAGTCCTTTGGGTATAGACTGAGGAGTGGTATAGCTGGGTCAAATGTGATTCCATTCCAAGTTTTGAAAGGAATTTCCATACTGCTTTTCAATTGGTTGCACCAATTTACAGTCCCACCAGCAATGTATGAGTGTGCCTTGTCCCCCAAATCCTCATCAACACTTATTGTTGTCTGTGTTCTTAATATTGTTGTCTATATTCTTGATAACTGCCATTCTGACAAGAGTAAGATGAAATATTAGAGTAGTTTTGATTTGCATTTCTCTAATTACTAGAGATGTTGAATATTTTTTTCATATATTTGTTGATTGATTCTATGTCTTCTTCTGAGAAGTGTCTGTTCAGCTCCTTAGCCCATTTATTGATTTTCTGGTATTAAGTTTTTTGAGTTCTTTATATATCCTGGAGATTAGTGCTCTATCTGATGTGTGTGTGGAAAAAATTTGCTCCCAAAATGTAGGCTCTCTCTTCACCTCATTGATTGTTTATTTTGCTGAGAAGAATCTATTAATTTGAATACATCTTATTTATTGATTCTTGGTTTTATTTCTTGTGCTTTAGGAGTCTTATACTTAAAGAACTTAAAAACAGCATAGTATAGTAACACAGCCACATCAATATTTATAGCAGCTCAATTCACAATAGCTAAACTGTGGAACCAACCTAGATGCCCTTCAGTAGATGAATAGATAAAGAAACTGTGATATATATATATATATATATATATATATATATATATATATATACACACACACACACACACACAATGGAATATTACTCAGCATTAAAAGAGAATAAAATCATGGCATCTGC
>NW_026000272.1:7590854-7601582 GCF_001458135.2 Marmota marmota marmota
ATGTCCATCACATTCCATCATCATTTCTAACCCCAATGCCTCCTCCCTTCCCCTCCCACCCCTCTGCCCTATCTAGAGTTTGTCTATTCCTCCCATGCTCCCCCTCCCTACCCCACTATGAGTCAGCCTCCTTATATCAGAGAAAACACTTGGAATTTGTTTTGGGGGGATTTTAAGCATCTTTTAAACCATATTCTAAAAATATAATAAAGAAAATTAATGTAATATTGCCTTGAAAATTAAAAACAGAATAGTAAACAATAAGCATTTTGAAATAAGTCATAATTTATACTAAATTTAGTATTTAGTGAAAGAAACCTTAAAAACAAATTTGAACTTGGAGGAATATTTATAAATCATGAAGGCAATATTGGCTATTTTCAGGGGAATTTAAAGATTAAACATCATTCTAAAATATATAATGAACAAACTATAGCATGAACAAAAATAAGGTCCAGTAAATTGTAATAATGAAACTGGAAAAGTGAAACCATTAAAATGTAATTACATTTAATAAAATAATTACATTTTATTTTATTACATTTTAATTGTTTCATTATATTTTATTTTATATATTTATCTTTTTATTTTTATATATTTATTATTACATTTTATTTTATTAAATAAAAAGTAAAGACATAAAATGACACTCATCTCAGAAGGTAAAAGCAATGTTCAAATACACAAATAAATTACAATGAAAAGTTCTGTAAATTGTATTCCATACAACTTTTAACCTCACTGTTTTGAATAACAAATACTGGAAAAACTAATGATAAGCCCCTAAGATCAATGTTAAAGACATGTTGATATCTCTAATATATTAAGAGTACTTAAAAATCAACAAGAAAATACTAACATACCAGCATAAAAGATAAAATAGAGGCATAACTAATTAACAGAGAAAATATAGTCAGTTGACCCATAAAAAGAAGTCAACTTAACTAATAATAGGTTTACATCTAGTCGTATGTATTCATGCCGAGGGGTGATGAGACAATGCATCTCTAGCAGGTATATAAATTATAGATTGATATATACTCTGGAAAGAATTATGATAATATTTATCAAAGACTTCAAAAGCTGTCATACTCTTTGATTCACAGAAGAGTCATCTAGGAATATAAATATCAGGAAATGTAGACAAAATTCATGTACAAAGCATGTATCAAAATGATATTTCTAATAGTAAAAAGTAGGGATGATCCAATTACTGAATAATAGAATAACAACATACATTATTATGCATTCATACAACATATTTTACAAACATTAAAAATGTATATGTTTTTAATCTTAGAAAGTCATTTTTTATATTCCCTAAGGACACAAAATAATAGAAAAACGTGAGCATCTTAGAGAAGACATAATTTTTGAAGAATGTTTATAACATGAGATATTCTATTTGGGTTGGACAGATTGAACAATCTGGATCTGAAGATCTTTTCCTCCTGATGTATATTCCTCTCTTCTTGAGGAGGGGCAGGACTTATAGCTTTTTGTAACCATCAGAATACAGCACAGGTGATGAAATATTACTTCTGTGATAATTTTTCATAGTTTTTAGCACCAATCTTGTTAGTAGACTTATCGCCCCTTTCTGGATTTGATGAAGCAAGTTGGCATGTTGCAATTTCCCTATGGAGAGGACCACATGGTAAGGAAGTAAGGGGTTCTCCAGCAGATGGCCAGTGAAAAAAATTGGCCCTCAGTTGGACAGCCTGCAAAGAACTGAATCCTGCCAACAACCACTGGAGCTTGAAAGTAAATTCTTCCCTGGTTGAGCCTCACCACTGGCCAATATCTTTACTGCAACTTTGTGTAAAACTGAAATAAGATTTAATTAAGCTGTGAGCAAATTCCTGATACATACAAAGTATATGATAATAAATATGAATTATCTTAAGCCACTAACTTTATGGTAATAATATGGGTGGTAATAGTTAACTAATCTAATATCCAATTATTAAATTTAAAAGCATACTGAAAACCATATATATTATACTTGTCACTTATTTTTACTTAATAAATAGCTGCCAAACCTCAATGGCTTATAGTCATTTTAAGTTGTGTTTTTGTTGTGGCCATAAGGCACCTAAAGCTATTGTGACTCTGCTTAGTTTCTTTCATTTTTAATAAAACAAATGCTTTTATTTTTTTATTTGCACCTGACTTATCCCATGACTTTATCATGCATATTGTTCTTAAGTGATCTTATATTAAATATAACTTAGAAATTATAGTTAATTATTCATTCCCTCATAAAAATGGTACCACAATAAAATATTCAATAACTTGCTAAGTCATTGCTTATAAATAAGAAATGTTCAAATATCTGCAAATATTTTGAAGACAATGATATATATGTACTTAATTTCAGTATATACTACAAGGGATAGAAGGAAACACTATAAAGTGATATTAGTATTGTTTTTGACATAGGGTATCTCCTGAAAACTCATATGTGACACAATGCAGTAATGTTCAAAGATAAAATGATTAGATTATGAGAGCTGTGACCAATCAGTGGATTAATCCATCAAATGTATTAATAATATTAATGGGTGATAACTTTAGACAGGTAGGTCACAGCTAGAGGAAGTGGGCCATGATGGGGGGCATGCCTTTGGGAATTATATTATCCCTGGCTACTTGCACTTAAGATATCTACTTTCTGGTTGTCATAAATTGAGCAACTCTCTTCCACCACACCTTTCTACCATGACATGCTGCCTCCCCTCAGGCCCACAGCTACAGAGTTGGCCAACCATAGATTGAACCTCTGAAACCATGAGCACAGTATAAACTTCTCCTCTTCCACATTGTTCTTCTCAGATCTTTTGATCACAGTGATGAAAATCTAACACAACTAGAAACCCAGGTACAAAATCATACATAGACACAAGAAGGCAATAGATTCCACTGAGGAAAGAATGCACCAAATGTATTTTCATTTACTTTCTTTTTTATAAATCAAATGAAAGGATCCAGTTTATCATTTTTTAAACCTAAGCTTAACATTACAAAAGGTGCCAATTGCCAAAACTTAAGTTCCCAGCATTCATTCACATCCTCAACTTATCTTAATCCATAAATGTATTACTATGAATGCATTAATATTTTTCATTAATAACCATTGAAAGAATTGAAATTATTTCTGTAAAACATCCATCTTAGCAATGTTAACTTCAAAGCAGGCTGACAGCACTTAGCTCACATTTCAAACACAAATGGAAACAACACAGCATGGAAATCAGATCCATGCTGTTGTTAGTGCATAATGTCTTAACACTACTTGATGGTGGTGGCTCACCTTGAATTATACTTAATAAAAAAGCAAAGTGCATACAGAGATTTATAACAATTTAAAAGATAAAATTGATCTTATTGTGTATTCACAACAATCAACGCAACATCTCTAACAAATAGGGGTTCTGATTAGCTGTTTATAAATACTTTAGATTAGGTATAATTATATCAAAAGTTGAGTTCATTTGAAATCTTTAAAAAATGTTCCTGTTAGTCTTCAAACAGCGTTTGCTGTAAGTTTAACATTTCTGTTAAAGGCATGCAATGAATTACTTGTTATTCAAGTGTGGCTGCTGCTTCCTACTATTTATCATTAAGGAAATTAATAGGCTTTTTTCTTCATCTTCCACTCTGTCTTGACTATTTTAATAATTCTCTTTGTCATGATTTTTATACTATTAGCTATTTTAGTAGAAGTCAGTATAGATTTGAAGTTCCCCATCCTACTACTACCAAATGATGTGAAAGAAAATGAAGTGAAGTCCCTGTAAACTCATAGCCTGAATGAAGTAAATCCTGTATCCAAAGAAGAAAATTTACCTGCAAAGGATTGAAACCTAATGAAGGCAGAAAAACAACCTGAACAATGACTACTGCTTCACAGGGGACCCATTTGGTTTCCAAAAATTCCATCATCAAATGGGTCTTCAAGGCAGTCAAATGGAAATAGGAGCAGTTCCTGGGTTAGACTTTCCAATTCTTGTGCCAAAGAAGAAAAGCTTGAACCAGGAGACAAATCTGAACCACTCACTTGCATTTAAAGCTTCTGTTCAGATGTGAATTATATCACATCCATTTGTTATGGTTGAAAGCCCTATTTTCTGGCTGAACATATCTCATCTTTCTAATACTTCTCATAGTTCCTTTCTATAGTCCTTTTACCAGGCCTTCTCAGAAGCTCTTTCCCTAAAATCACAGTGAGCAGCAGGATTTCTCACATCAAATTTTTCTCATGCTTCAAATCTCTCCTTTTTCCACTTTTCCACTGCCTTGCAAACCCATTGCTTTTAAAGGGCTTGAATGATTAGCTCAGGCCCACCTGATAACCTCCATACGTTAAGGTCAATTTACTTGGAACTTTATTAATGTGTACAAAATACCATCACAATAGTACATTTATTAATGTTTGATTGAATAACAAACAGATGGAATCTTGGGGAAGGGAGGCACCTTTAGATTTCTGTCCACATTCTTCTGTATCACTTTTATAATCAGAAAAAATATATATATATTTTAATATCCAAAAGTATACCAGCAATTAAAACTGAGAGGAAAAAGAGAATAAGCATTCAAATTGGAATCAAAGTCATTTTCAAATCATAGCTCATCCTCTTAAGTATGTGTGTTTGAACAACTTGTTTAACATATGGATACAATAGTAACTAATTAATCTAGTTGTTTTGAAGACTATTTGTGATAAAATTTGTAAATTCCCTAGCAAAATACCTAACATACTGTTTTCAAAAATTGGAGGCTCATTTTACTTTTTTGTAATTTTTTCAACAAATAAATTTCTGATATTTATTATGAAAGTAAATCAAGTCAACAAGAGATATTAATAGATATATGATAGGTAGATAATAGATAGAGAGAGAGAGAGAGAGATTAGATAGATAGAGGAAACCCATAATTCATTTTTGATGATTTGATATCCCCCTGTGTATCAAAATATCATCATTAAAATATTATAAAAAGTGAAGATTTCTATCTGTATCTCATCAGTGTTGTTCTTACTCTTGGCAAGGAAGTAGGATGCAAAAAGGATATGAGATGTTCCTTTACCCAGGGTATGAGTTTTTCTTTGCAGAGCATTGCAATATGTGCCAAAACAAGCGATGAGACACCAGATCTGAAATAAAACCCATCTTTCTCATAAAGAATTACAAATAGCTGTCATTTCATTTCCAAGACCTCTTCTTCAGTTTTTTAAATGAATTTTTCTTGGAATATGATCAATAATCAATGAAAGAAAGGCACTAAAATGCCAAATCAATGCCTCTGATACATATTTTTCTAACTGGTGAACACGAACCTAGAAAAATAGTCTAAAATGTCTGTTCCATCTTACTTATCCATAATAATAACTTTCACATTTCAAAATAAAATATTATCACCACAAGTTAGAAACTCAGAAAACACACACGAAAGGGTCCAAAGAGAACTCAAATTCAATGCCATCATTTTTCTGGTAGGGAAATTGAGGCTTGGAGAGCAGAAGTGTTCTGTTCAACAGACCACATTAAATACTTCTCTTGAGTTATTTTCAGAACAGTAGGATAAATGGGAACTTTCTGACCCTGAGCAAGGTAATGACTGGATCATCACTCCCCTTGCTAACAAGATACTTATCTACTTAGGCCATTTTTCCCCTAAGCAATTCACTGCCAGCTGGGTTGGACATATGTGCAATTTCAGGAATTAGAATGCCAGAAGCACACTTTATTTTCTATACCCATCTCTTTCACCTGAATTTTGGAAAGCGTCAAGATGTACTCATGCATACCAAAATGCTATGATTTCATAAGTCCTGCAATCAGATATATCTAGATGTATCTCTCTGTGTTAACAGAAGACAAAGAAAGACATTTTATAATCATAGACTCATCCATTATTGATTAACTCAATTGGGATAGAATAATGATATATTCAATATGGAATAGGTTTTTATACTAGTAGAACTCATGGACTGGGGATTGTAGAGAAACATTTGCTCAAACTCACTGCTAAAGCATACAGACACTTGGCAGGTTACAAAGTCCACAATTTATATAAGCCAAGGCTTTGCCAGAGGGCTATTCCCTGGCAAGGTTTCCTTTGGGACACATACAAATTACCACATAGGAACTGCTACAGAGCTACTTAGTTTGAATTAAAACCTAGTTGTGAAATGGACAAGCATCTTATGGAGACATGCCCCATATCAGATGGAAGTGCCCTAAACAAGTTGTGCTGCAGTTGGATAATTACTGACTTTCTTCAGATATAAAGTGTTACTCTTTGGGCTACATCTTCCCTTCCTAAGCTTCTCTTTCTTTCAAGATCCATATTAACCTGTATCTCCTCCAGATTTTGCATCACCTTCCATGAGAGGACTTATTGGATTAAGGGAGAAAGCAGATAGTGTTTTGATGGCCTGAGACTGTTTCAGAGTGCCTTTTGCCCAGTAACATAGTAATCACCAAAGTAACTTACAAGGTGGCAGGGACTTTCCCAAAGCTACCAGTGGAGGAGGGGCAGGAAAACTGTCCTCTGGTAAGACAGAGATTTACTGCCATCAGGAGGAGGGAAGGAACACAATGAAATTCCCACAGGGTCTCCATTGCTTAAGTCTCTCGATGAGTAACAAAGAAACAATAGGCTGCTGCTGAGGGAATGCAAACGTGTGAAGAGCACTCTGTTGCACAGATGTGCAAGGCCTGCTGAAAGCTCAGAGTGGAACAGGAACACTGAAAAAAAGACTTCCAGCATCCTAAGCCCCACACTAAGCACAAGGCAGAGACCCCATCACTGAAGGAATGTGTCAATTCCTATAGGCACATGTGTACAATGAAGGTAACTAGAGCAGCAACAAAACCTACATACAGTTCAACTGCTGATTAGCCTGACTCAACACTGCACACTAACAGCCTGGCAAAAGTGTCATGCACATTTCTGGGCATAAATACAATTATATCATTAAAGAAATACCACAATTACATATTGCTACACACCTACTAGAATGGTTACAAAGAAAAGACCTGGCAATGTCACATGCTGGTGATGATGCAAAATGAAGAGAACTCCCAGAGATTCTGGTGTGAATGTAGAATGGTACAACCACATTGGAACACAGTCTGTCATTGTAAAGTTAAATATAATCTTATATGATCCAGCAACAATTTCATACCTCAGGTGAGGAAATGAAAACTTAGATTCACATATAAACCTCTGCAGATGGTCCTTGACTTACAATGATATGACTTATGAAGAAGAGGGAGATATGAACTTCAGAGACATAAGACAATTTTGAGTATAATGGGAATATTCTGTCATGATTGTGGTTGTTATATTACATTTGTCAGAATGTATAAAATTGTATAAATTAAAAGGTTGTGAATTTTAATGTAGGTAAACTTTACCTCAATCAAATTGACTTCAAAAAATTTTTAAAAAGTAAGAAATGAAAAATTACAATGGAAAAATTAAAGAGTTGAAGTTTTATGGGATAAATTTTTGTGGTAATTATAGCTAGCAGCTAGGTAGAGCTTGAAACTTGCTGGAAGAATATCTTCACTGTGGCTCAGAGAGTCATAGTAACTTTTTATGTGGTGCCATTGACTCCTGGTAGAAATATTTTGGGCTCAGTTAACAGGGCTAACTGAATGGTCAGATAGAGCCATAGTGTCAGTGAAGCATAGGGCAAATATTTGTAATCTCATCTATTCCTAAATCTCTGATATGCTGACATTTTAGTCTACATGTATGGCCACCAGATACATTTTACTAATCTCTCAGTATCACACACTTTTAATTATTTTAACTGAGTATTTTATAAATGTATGATTGAGTCTGATATATATGCATTCAGATGATTTTTTCTATAAATAAATGAACAAATAAGAAAACACATTTCTTATCCTGTGCTCTAATTTTTAAGAAGACAATCTTAATCTCCTCTATGCAATAGTAAATAATATTGAAAATATTTAGTTGAGCTACAGTAGACTGGGAAATTGACATTAATTATTATAATGCTGTGAAGTTTATCTTCTCTTAACCAGTGAGGAAACTGATACTATAAAAAATAAATAATTTGTCTATGGTCATACTAAAGCCATGTGCATTTCATGCCTCAGCATGTACTCTTTCTACCATGCTACTGAGCATGAGGCTAAGGGATAATTCCCCCAGTCACACTATAATATTTCAGTGGAGAAAATAAAAAAGACCTTATCTGACAGATAAGTTACTTAAGTTTGAAAGTGGGTTGGCAACTTGGAAAAGGTTATAGGGTCATGTGCTGAAATAGTTCAATTGGAATCCAGATCCCATAACTCCCAATCTAGCAATTTTTCCAACTTCCTTGACTGGGAATAAATCATTACTCAACAGGATAATGATGAGAAGATCATACCAAGGAAATAAGCTTGATTCCCATTATAGCCCTGAGTTGTTCCCTTTGCCGTAAATATACATACAAACATGCCTCTGACCATCAGAAGAAACAGGCAAGAAATAACAACATAAAGACTTAGTATAAAAAGGAGCTTTTCATTTGTACCCTACTGAGGTTAGATCAGCACAGTTATCCTCATCATTATTGTAAGGCCTTTGGGTGTGACATGTATGTGTATATATGAACTTATATACATATATGCATTCATGCAAATGTATATATACATATGTACATGTGCACACATATTATTTATACATGTGTGCTTGTATTGATATATGTGCCTGCATATGTGTACATATATATACATACACATGTGTTTATATATACATACATACATATATACATATATATGATAGTTTATTTCATTTTCATAATTCTATGAAGCTAGTTCCATTATTACTCTTTTATAATTGAGGAAACGTAAGCAAAAAGAACCTAAATGACTTTCCCAAAGTCATAAAGTGATAAGATATTGAGAGCCAGGCAGGAGCTCTAGAATTCACTTTTGTAACCATTATATCAGATCTGAAATCTTCTGCTACAGTGATAGCACATTTGAAGGAAGATTCAATTGAATTCCAAAATGAGTGAAGCTCATTTAAATCTATTGTGAAATAGATCCCCTCTTTACTAAGATTTTCAGTTTTCCAGTGGATATAGTTAACAGGCTGTTGCTTAAGGTACCAACTTTCAGGGGAAAAAAAAAAGAGCAATGGTGTAAAAGCCTAAAAAGACTTCAGTTTGATTTCTGGTTCTTTCACTTGCTGATGGGACTCTTGGGAAAGTTACTTAATTATCTCAGACTTGGTTCTTCAACAACAAAACCAACATAATTTTCTCAACCTTGTAGGATTTCTTTGTGCACCATTCAGAATCCTAGTATGATTGATCCACAAAAGGAGTGATTAGAGAGGTTCAATGAAGAGATTATTTTCAAGGTGTGATCACATTTCAGGGAAACCAGCGTGACCTCATAGCAATAGGGAGAGGCCATTATCACTCCTCTGCCTGAATGATCCAAGAGGAAGAGTTAGAGACCCAAATAAAATATCTGTAACTGTGGGTAGGATAAAGCTGCCTGACAGGAGCTGGAGGTTTTAGTTGATGGATACCACCAGATTTTGATGACATACGGAAGAAATTCAGGGAAATAATTTGTCTGCTCTCTCTATCCTCCCTTGCTTCAATTTCCTACCTCTTTTTTTAATGAACCCAATAAAAGCCAGAGGGCAAGTGAACCAAGTTATTTCAGCATCCCTGAGTACCAGGTAAAAGTTGAGGAGTGGATCCATAGGGAACCGTGATAACAGGAGGGATGGATACTGAGGAAATGCCTGATATACAGCAGGGGATTCATAATTACTAATTTACTTTTTTCTTCTGGTGGTCATCTATTGCTTCCACCACCTCAGCATTGTTTACCTTTGTTTCAATAATGTCACTTTTTCCTTGGTATATATGCATGCACCACACGACAGTAGAGAGTGGTTGTAAAAAAATATATATATCAGTGCTTGAAAACTTTATTTTTAAAGACATACTGTAGCACAGTAGTTAAAAGCATGGCCTCTAGTATGAAACTGCCTAGGCACTGAATAACAGTTCCTTCACTTACTAGCTGTGACCTTGCTGAGCTTTGATTCTCATTTCTATATAAAGGGAGCCTAATACTAATAGTGACTTTATAAGGTGATTTTGACGATTAAAGAATTATATATATATATATATAGTTAGCATAGAAACTGGAAAAAAACTAATAAGCCTGTGTGTCAGTCTTATTATTATTCCATATAGTTTTGCTATTGACAATCAAGATATCCATCTACTACCTTCTCTCCGATTGGGTAGGCATGTGATTCAGCCTTGAACAATCTGGCTTTTTCTCCTAACGAGTTGAATTCTTCCCTGAATGATATGAAGGTTATAATAAACTCTTCTTGCTAAAGTCACTCTGATGTCAAGGTCCAAAATAAAATGACAATTATTTGTTATTACCCAATCCCTGGAACTGCCCTGGCTCTATATTTCTGAACTGGTAAACTATTTCTTTTATTTATTTTAATAAGTTATTTTTTTAAAAAATGTATTGACACATAGTTCATATAGGAAACACTCCATGCATTAAATACATATAATTATATGGTTTTCAGTATATTTATTGAACTGTGCAATCACAACTACAGTCTAATTTTAGAATACATTCTACAGTTCCAAAAAGAAACTTTCTATTCTCCCAAGCACTCATTTCTTACTCCCCTAAACCC
>NW_026000272.1:7601604-7644454 GCF_001458135.2 Marmota marmota marmota
CCTCCCCCCCCCGGCATCTGATAAGCCAAATGTATATTTTGTTCCTAAGGATTTTTGAACAGTGTGCCCCCCCAAAAGAAAACTCATTGTGAACAAAGTAATATTTCCTTACTTACAATGCTGAGAAAACTAAATGCCCAATGCAAAAAAAAATGAAGTTAGACCCCTAGTTCACACCCTATACAAAAATTAATTCAAAATGGATAAAAGGCCTAAAACAGAGATAAAATATGAAACACCTAAATGAAACATAGGCATGCATTTTCTTCCTTTTTTGGGAGGAATCACCCACTATCTTTTAAATGATTTGGTTTCGGAGTTTATGTTTGTCTAAAATTATGTTTTGTTTTGTTTTTCTATTGTTGTTTGTTTGCTTGCAAGCACAGAATTGATAGTTCTCCACTTGACTCTCTTGCAGTTATATTATACTACTGATTGTCTTCCTCAAAATCACTTCCACTCCCACTTGGCTACTGCAAGCACACAAAGATGAATGTATGGCATGAGCCAATTAGAATATGTTCTCTTGGTTTAAACCTAATTGATTCTGAGAAAATCATTATGATTATCTTTACCTGCTACATGGCAACTCACTAGATTCTTTTTTAAAAGACATAATTGCCAAGAATATTCATCATAATTTTTACCTGACAATTTGATTCTTGAGTTCCTTCCCAGAACTTTGAATAGGAACATTTTCTATCTCTGTAGAAGTAGACCAGACTTCCTGAGTTGTTGGTCTTATGTTATCATATTGCCATGCCACATTTAGGCTTAAAAACAAGGACAATTTTTTTTCAGGGTTTGACTGAGTCTGCAATATTAATGTGTATGATATATAGCTAGTAAGTCTCTGGTAGTATTTCAGTATGATTTTTTGTAGGGTTGAATGAAGTTACAGTGAAGTTGAAATTTAAAAAGAAATAAAAGTTAACAAGTTATTCAGTTTGGCCCAGTGGCCATCAAATTCAATATAAGGAATCAGGTAAGGCTGCTATGAATTGTAGAATGGAATGAGAATGGAATAGAGTTCATCACAAAGAATACTAGTGACTTTCTGTTTATTAATAGTCAACTAGGAATTTCAGTTTTACTGTCATGTAGGAAATTTTAACTTCCCAAACAAGTAAAATAAGAATATGAACATCCTTTTAAAAAAAGTGAAACCATTTATTTCTGTGTGGTAAGGGGAGAAGAAGATATTGGAGGAAGAATCCAACCTATTATTCTCATCAGTAATGACATTTCTTCTGGAGAATCAAGAATGAATACATATGCTCACAGATTTAAAAAAAAACTTGTCAAATAATGATGATGTTTGCTGCATTGCATCATAAATGGTAAAGTTCTTTAACTTTGCATATTATCACAGCTGTTTATTAATTGCATTAAATTAAATGTGAATTGTCATCCCAATGAATCAAGTGCAAGTGTGTTCTCAAGGTTGCTGAGAAAGTAGGCAACTGCAGAATTCAAATAATGAAAAAGCAGTAACAATGCTTTCTCTTATGTAGGATGGAAGCTGCATAGTTTCAACCATTTGCAGAGACCCTTTTCCTCTGAGCAAACCAGTTGAAACATGTGCTTCAGAAAACATCTTTTTGACATTCTAGAAGAATTAATACTTATTTTTCAAGGAAGAAAAATACAGATGAAAAGGACAGCAATGAGTGCACAAATATCCATCATAAGCAGAGAACAAGCTTGCTGTTATTAAGTCTAGGCAATAAGCTAGATAAGGATGTCAGGTAATGTATCAACACGTAGGAAAAAGAAGAGTGTGTAAAAATAAGTAAACTAACCTTCCCTTTTCCTAGTTTTTTTTTTCTCTCATATTCATTGCTTCTCTTGCACTGGGAATTGTTTTCTATCTAAGCATGAAATGCTATGATTTTTCATTACCCAGACTCAGTTCCTCCTATTTTTTATTTTGTATCTTCTTAGAGCATTCCATCCACTTCTATGATTTCAGTTTTCATCCATACACAGTTAATTCCACATATATGACCCTAGTTTAGACATTTTTTTTTACTGTAAAGCAAGGCTCCATTTGGCTACTGAATATCTCTATATGGGTCCCTCAAAGACATATTAAATTCAGCATGTACCAAACTAAACTCATGATCTTCTCACAATCTGCTCCTCTAGCAATCCCATCTCAATAAATGGCACTACCACTCATCCATTTTTGCAAGCTACAAACTAAGGCTCATCCTTGATATCCCACCTAATTCATATGCTCCATATCATTCATTAGTGACATAAGCAAAATTTTAATGACTATATTGACTTTCAGTGTAGAACTATTTCATAATTTCACAGATATAAGGGTGCTGGTGTCTAACTTATGCCAAGTTAGTGGGTTAAAGTGGGAGGGCCTATCTTCTGAATATTAGTCACCAGAATCTGTTCATAATGCATTCCCAGGGTGGAGGAAAGAAATATGTATTAAAGTAGAATTGTGAAAACTGGGCATTATTCCCAGAGAGCTAGTTTAAATATGCTAAAAGTTCTTAATTACCTTTCACTTTCAACTTTAATTGTTTAGATGATGTTATGGGATGTTAAGTGAGACTTTTCCATTCCAACAAAATGACAATCTGGAATATAAAACAGAAGAGACAATGATTAAAATCTCCATGGTCTGGAGCTGTAGCTCAGTGGCAGAGTACTTCCCTGGCATGTGTGAGGCACTGGGTTCAATCCTTAGCACCACATAAAAATAAACAAATAAAATAAAGGAATTTTGTCCATCTACAACTAGAAATATTTTTTTAATCCCCACATTTATAAGACACTTGCCAAAAATTTAGTCCAGACACATATCTAGGGGCTCACTAAAATTACTAAATGATAGTACATATTGTTTTGGTATCTCCACCCATCATATCAAAATCTTCCCTTTCTCAAGCTTGATACTGTGTTTATGAGGACAGGAGAAAGGTCAAAGGAATCAGTCAATAACAATTCCTTCAAGGAATATTGATTGGTTTCTGTGTAGGTATAATACAACAAGACTGTGCTCTGTCCTTGGTGCTGAATCAGGGTAAGTCCTTAGGGGCATCTTGCCTTGCTAGACATGACCCTTAAAATCACAACCCTTATATACGCTGGATCATGCTGGATGAAAAAAAAATGGATTCTGCACAGGAGCACTGTGCAGGAAGGGCCAGGGAGATGTCAAGTTATTGGTCATTTGCCAAGAAATATTTCAATATTTGAAAAGTATTTCTCAGTGGAGGAAGAACTTGGGTACTGGAATATTACTATTCTCTAAAGACTATCTACACACTGCACAATTTTAATATCTCTGATTCCTGGACACAAAATGTTGTCTCAGTCACCCTGAAAATAATGCTTTCACACATTTTGAAAGATTACTTGGGTGATGAAGCAGAACTTCACTGGTAGAGGACCACCTCCTCACCCTCCATAGTAGGCAAATATGCAAATAAATCCACTGAGCAAAACTAAAATATGGACCCAGAAATTTGATTTCATTATTACAAAAAAATGTTAATGGAAGAATTATTACAGAAGCAGCAATGACTACCATCATCATCAACAGGACTGCAATCACAGCCAAGAATAGAAAAAGATTTCTTCTCAACACCAACTCTCTCTCCCTGAGTGCGTGTGTGTGTTTCTGTGTGTGTGTGAGTCTGTGTGTGTTTGCATGTGTTTTCAAGACTGTACATACAATGAAAAAGTTGAACTATAAAGACCAACATGAGAGTGGCCATGGAAAGAGTAATAGGTTTTCGGGGAAAGATGGTAGGAGAGAGAGGGTAACAGAAAATGGTTGCTGTTTACTTTTTATACTTCTGTATATAATATACTTGTTTCTTTTTTATGGAAAGTACTTATATATTTACAAAAAGTAATATATAAGTACTATTTTACTATTTTAATAGAATAATTTTATTTTATTTTTATTTAAGTTTTTAAATTTATATATGAGAGTGGAATGCATTACAATTATTATTACACATATAGAGCACAATTTTTCATCTCTCTGGTTGTATACATAGTATATTCACACCAATTTATGTCTTCATACATTTACTTTGGATAAACATTAAATACCCCCGACCCCTCCCTTCCCATCCAACCCTCTCCCCTATCTAGACTTCATCTATTCCTCCCATAGTCCTGCTCCCTACCCCACTATGAATCAGCCTTATTATATCAAAGAGAACATTCCGCACTTTGTTATTTGGGATTGGCTAACTTCACTTAGCATCATCTTCTCCAACTCCACCCATTTACCTGCAAATGCCATGATTGTATTCTCTTTTAATACAGAGTAATATTCCATTGTGTACATATACCACATTTTCTTTATCCATTCATCTTCTGAAGGGCACCTAGGTTGGTTCCACAGTTTAGCTATTGTGAATTGTGCTGCTATAAACATTGATGTGGCTGTGTCCCTGTAGTATGCTCTTTTTAAGTCTATTGGGTATAGACCAAGGAGAGGAACAGCTGGGTCAAATGGTGGTTCCATTCCCAATTTTTCAAGGACTCTCCATACTGCTTTCCATATTGTCTGCACCAACTTGCAGTCCCACCAGCAGGATATGAGTGTGCCTTTTTCCCCACATCCTCGCCAACACTCATTGTTGTTTGTATGCATAATAGCTGCTATTCTGACTGGAATGAGATGAAATCTTAGAGTGGTTTTGATTTACATTTCTCTAAATGCTAGTGATGATGAACATTTTTTCATGTATTTGTTGATTGATTGTATATCGTCTTCTCAGAAGTGTCTGTTCGGGTCCTTGGCCCATTTATTGATTTTTTTTTTTTTGGTGTTTAGCTTTTTTAGTCCTTTATATACCCTAATTAGTGCTCTCTATCTTATGTGTGAGAGGTAAAGATTTGCTCCCAAGACGTAGGCTCTCTATTCACCTCACAGATCGTTTCTTTTGCTGAGAAGAAGCTTTTTAGTTTGAGTCCATCCTATTTATTGATTCTTAATTTTAATTCTTGTGCCAAAGGAGTCTTATTAAGGAAGTTGGGGCCTAATCCCACATGATGGTGAATAGGGCCTCCTTCTTCTTCTATTAGATGCAGGGTCTCTGGTTGTATTCCTAAGTCCTTGATCCATTTTGAGCTGAGTTTTGTGTATGGTGAGAGATAGGGGCTTAATTTAATTCTGTTTCACAATAAAGTGGTTGTTAATTTAAAAAAATAAAGAAAGATATTTCTTTCATGTGTCCATTTGACTCCATCTCCTGTCCACATCAACACACTAAAAGAATTAGGCCTCAAAGAAGGAGAAGGAAAGTTGTTCTATAAAATGCTTCCCTGTTGCTCCTAAACTATCTGTGTTTCTGTACCAATGCTGAAAGGAAAGCAACGGAAATGAAAGTTAGAGATTAAGATTGCTACTATAAACTGGACTGAGTTTTAGTAACAAAAAGTGACCAGAGACTTATGGAATCTGTCCATGACTTCATTAAAGGACAGAAAAGTGAGATTCAATAAGCTTAGTTGAAAGCAGTCACAGAAGAAAAAACAAACAAAATTTTAACGCTTATCCCCTACTAATTCAAGACTCCACAACAAACTGACTGCAATACACCCTTATCGTTTTATGTGTTCCTTTAATTTTGTTCTTTTTCTTCAGATTTGAATACATAGTCATTGTGCAGAAAACTGACTGAAGCAAAAATTTATAGCTTTTGAGTGACTACCATTTTTCTTTTATCTCAATTACATTGTTTATCAGACCCATGCATCAGCCATAAAACTCTTAGAAAAAAACATAGGTGCAAATATTTGTGACTTGGATTATGCAATAGTTTCTTACATATGACAAATAATTTATAAGAAAGAAAAGAATAAATACATAAATGGAATGTCAAAATTGAAATACACTTCTGAGAAGAAGAAATACAATCAATCAATATATTTTAATGTTCAACATGTTTAGCAACTAGAGAAATGCAAATGAAAACTACTCTATGATTTCACCTCACTCCAGTTAGAACAGCAATTATCAAGAATACAAATAATAATAAGTGTTGGCAAGAGGATGTGGGGGAAAAAGGTACACTCATAAATTGCTGGTGGGACTGCAAATTAGTACAGCCAATATGGAAAGCAGTATGGAGATTGCTTAGAAAACTCGGAATGGAACCACCATTTGACCCAGCTATCCCACTCCTCGGTCTATACCTAAAGGACTTAAAATAAGCATACTATAGGGACACAGTAATATTAATGTTTATAGCAGCTCAACTCACAATAGCTAAACAATGAAAACAACCTAGGTGCTCTTCAATAGATGAATGGATAAAGAAAATGTGATATTTGTGGTGGAATATTACTCAGCCTTAAAGAAGAATGAAATTATGGCATTTGCAGTTACATGAATGAGCTGGAAAATATCATGCTAAGCAAAATAAGCCAATCCCCCAAAAAACAAAGGTCAAATGTTTTCTTTGATGAGCAGATGATAATTCACAATATGGATGGGAGGCTGGGGAAGAATAGAGTTACTTTAGATTAGGTAGAGGGAAGTGAACAGAGGGAGGGGTTTAAGGGATAGGAAGGATACAAGAATAAATTAGACATTATTACCCTATGTGCATATATAACTATATGACCAGTGGGATTCTACATCATGTACAACCAGAAGAATGAGAAATTATATTCCATCCATGTATGATGTATCAAAGTGCATTCTTCTGTCATGTATTACTAATGAGAACAAATTTAAAAAATCAAATTTTTCCACTTTAAAGAATACCAACAAGAATGGGAAAAAAATTCTTGTCATATATTTTATAAAGTGCTAGCACTTAAATGTGTGTGTTGTGTGTGTGTAAAACTAAATAAAAGAGAAAAGCTGAATGCTTTGAATAGACATTCATTCTTATATATCAAATATGATATGCAAGTCAGCATATGAAAAGATGCTCAACATTATTTACTATCATGAAACATAAATCAAAACCATAGTACATCACATGAACTGGGATAACTATAAGAACATATTAAATCAGTATGAAGAAATAAATAATTCAACAGTTCCAACAAATTCTTGAAGAAAATTAACAAATAAAATGGTAAAAGGAACACATCCCAACTTTTAAGAAGAGAAAGCAGAAAAAAAGAAGTATGTTAGTTTCACTCATAATATTGTATAAAGATCATAAGTAAAATATTAACAAACTGAAAACAATAATAGAAAATATTTTACATCAAAACTAATTTGTGTTTAGCCAGAAAGCAGGATTTTTCTATTACATTGTAAAAATAAGTTACAAATCAATATATTAGCATATTAACAGATAAATTTATGATCAATTTATAATAATTTCAGTAGATGAAGAAAAAACATAAGACAAAATTCAGCATCTATTCATAATTTTAAAAAATAATAAATAACTATGCAAATTCTAAATACAAGAAAAATCCCCTTAGTTTAACAAAAGGATATGCAAACAACCAAAATAATCATAAACTTATTGGTGGAAAGTTGAATGTTTCTCCTATGAGAACAGGATTAAGACAAGGATGTTTAGTATTTTTACCCATAGTCAACTTTTTATTCTAAACAGTGTAGAAAGCAATAAAAAGGAACTAAGGAATGAAGAATGTAGGAAAATACATTTCTTGCACTTTTTGTTTAAAAACTTCTAACTTATCTATAGATAAATTATTGGAATTAATAAGAGTGCTGCAAGTTTATGGGGAAAAACAAAAATATTCAAAAATTGGTATTTCCTTCTTTTTCCTGCTCTTTTCTTCCATTTCCTATGTGCACACAGTGGAATACTGCCGAAAACTGTAGCCACATATCAAAGTTATTGAGCTATGCCACAATCCAAAAGGACAATGAAAAAGTAAGATATACATATTATACGCTATTCCATTTAAATAAAATGTAAAAATTATCAAAACTAAGCTTTCTAAAAGAATGCAAACATAGAGTTAGACCATAAAGAAAAAACATAAATCTATATATTTTAGTATTTATGCAATTTTATAAATGTGTTATATACTATAATAAAAAATAGGCTTCAAAACAACTTATTCATGAGACTCAGTAGCAGTGGTAAAGATGTCTGATCCTGTTAAACCATATATATTTCTGTGTTTAAATAGATTACAAGGCCATGAATCATATATGTAATTTATTTTTAATTTATCAATATGGTTTTTTAAAATTGTAAATATACCCCAAAATTATTTGTATAAATTGCAAGGAGAAAAGCATGTTTTAGGAAACAAGAAGATGTGCAACAAGTTGAAGCAAAGTAAACAAATCAAAGTCTGAGACATTTGAGGGCCTTCAGGTGGCGTGATGTAGCTGGAGAAAAGGACACATGTGTGGGAACCAATCTGAACTCTAGGGAATTTGATCTCTGGAGGGCTAGGGCTGTACCATTTAAATGTGGCTTGAGATCACACACACCATATCACACAGCTGGATTTTTTTATTTTGACCCTGGTGCACAGACTATGACCTAAACCTCATCAGAGTTGGTAATAAATTCCACGATCATTAGCAATTCTAACTACAGAGAGCCAAAGAATTGATGAAGCCAGAAGGAAAGGTCCGCCCTTTAACCAAAAGCTATACATTCAAGTCACCTTCAAGGCAATTTTCTAGGGCACACCACCGCCAATGCATTTATATGTGGTTAATGAGTAGTAAATAGCCCTCTGAAATGTTCACAGACCCTTTTCATTTGCACACAATTAGGCTAAAAATGAAATGTGAAGATTAACATTGAATGACATTCTTCTGTTATCTTTTTCTATCACATTATGCATGAAAACCTAAGGTCTCTTTGTCATAATAGGCTATAAATTGTTTAATCCATGAATTTATAAACTTGCACTTTTTTTCCCCTGAGAGAATTTGCTATGGTTTCTGAGTTCCTGAAAAATCCAAGAATGTGTTAATGCAGTGAATAGTGTACATGACCTCAGAATTCATAGCAGAAGACTGGTAGGGAAATACAAATTTAGAGAAGGAAGTATGAAAGATCAATGGCAAATGTTTAATTTGACAATTGAACTTTAAAGGATACATGTTTCTGAGGGCTTAAGAAAGTGGACAAACTTTCTAAATGCATTTTATCTTCAAGTCATCTTGCGATTTTTTGGGGATGTGAATATCTTGCCTAAAGACATCTTCCTGAGGAAAGAGAAGAGCACAGTTAGTGAGCTTGTTTGTAGAAGGTAAATTAGAGAATCTGTGATATTGAATCTTCAGTACTCTCTGTCTGAGCAGTCTAATCTGATGGTTTAGGAAAGGTGCTGCAAACAGAATGTCTTCAATCAAGTCGGTACCTCTCTGCTTTGTTGTCTTCATCTGTATAATGAAGTAACAATTCCTGTTTCTCAAGGCTATTACAAAATTGAAAGAAAACAAGAAGTGACCTCATATTGGGCCTGGCATGTTGTGGGGACACATTCAACACAGTGGAATGAATATGACCTAACTTTCCTATGTACATATATGAATATACCACAGTGAATCTCACCATCAGGTACATCCACAAAACAGTAATCTAAAAAATGGCCAGCAATGGTGACACATGGCCTGTAATCCCTGTGGCTCAGAGGGTGAGACAGGAGGATCATGAATTCGGAGCCAACCTCAGCAACAGCGAGGTGCTAAGCAACTCAGAGAGACCCTGTCTCTAAGCAAAATACAAAATAGGGCTGCAGATGTGGTGCAGTGGTTGAGTGCCCCTGAGTCCAACCCCTGGTACCAAAAAAAAAAAAATAGTTCCAGGTATAATGGTGCACACCTATAATCCCATTGGCTTGAGAGGCTGAGGCAGGAGGATAGTGAGTTCAAAGCCAGCCTCAGCAATGGCAAGGTGCTAAGCAACTCAGTGAGACGCTGTCTCTAAATAAAATATAAACAGGGTCGGGGATGAGGCTCAATGGTTGAGTGCCCCTAAGTTCAATCCCTGGAAGAAATTAATTAAAAAAAATAATATGGGTAAATGGCAGAAAGGTCAATAGAAGGAAAGGAGCAGGAGATAGGGTTTAGGGAAGGGGAAGAGGAGGTACTGGGATCTGAATTGCAACAAGATATATTCCATGCCTGTATAATTATGCCAAAATGGATTCTACAGTCATGTATAACTAAAAAGATTGAAAAATAAAAATTAAAAATTAAAAAGAACAAAAAAGTTATTATGGTTTGAACTGATTAAGATGTATAACATTAAATCATTTTTAAATAATCTTTAAGATATAGAAAGATACAATGTGATGTTAGCTTATTAGACATTTCATTTCATAATTTTTATTGGTAACTGCCTGTTATTCTTTCAAGGTTCAGCTAAATTGTCACCTCCTCTCAGAAGCCTTCTCTGACTTCCCAAAGCAGAATTAAGATCTCTTCCTCTGCTCTCCCACAGTAATTTGTCATGCCCTCTAGTATTGCACTTAATATATTATTGCCTGAGTTACCACTCTTAGTTGGGACCTGAAAGAGTTTTCATTTCCATCTAGCAGTTTATATCATGTGGACAGCCTAAAAGCAGTCCTACATTTGAATTTACTTCTGCTTATATTTACTGTTTACTTAATTCAGGAAAACAAAAAAAGATAGACTGATGGTTTAAATTAAAAGTATCAGAAAATTGACAAAAATTCTAGTCCAGGCCCACAGAATGGTTTGAGATATAATCAAAACATGGCCTGCAAAGTTAAGATATCTTAAAAATATTCTCGGGAGAAAATAAGTCTTCATTTTTCAGCTATATGAGGAACTCCATTTCAAGAAAATTGATGTGTGCTAGGAAATCTCTTATCTAAAATCTCTACATGATTTAAGGGATAAAAGGGGAGATGAAAAAAATAAAATAAGTGGCTAGTCAATGTGGAAAATGAAAAAAAATCCAGATGAATGTCTACAGGGTTCTAAATTCAAACATAAAGGTCAATTAAATAAATTAGTTACAATACATGCATGCTATTGAATTATGGAAATGTTCAATAGGATGAGCTATTAGTATGGAAAAAAATTCACTGGGAAAAAGTTGAAATTCTATATAAACTATGATGACATTTTACTCCCACTTACTCAAAACAAAAAAGATTAAGAGCTGTTTGTATGTATGTGTGTGTAAACGCATACAAAAACAAATGCAAGGTATGCCTTTTTAGCAAACACATATAGTTTTTGAGTAAGGGAGGTAAAGGGGATGGAAGAGTAGGGCACACATTAGCTGTTGCCTTTGCTTGTGAATTGTTTGACTTTTCAAAAGTAATTATCTCATTTTCATTTTGTTCATTTAAATTAAAACCAGTAACAATATTCAGATCCTAAATTCATAACATCTCAATAGGATCCAAAACTATAGGTGATAAGTTCTATTATCCAAGTCAAAAATTATCTTCCTTGGATGCTGAGATAGGTGTTCCAAGTCTCAGAGAGAAGCTGAGGAAGTCAAAATGAAAACCAGAAAAATGGAAACAGTTTCTATTAAAGGCACATGACACAACAAGAAGATAAAAGTTTGGTGATCACAAAAGCAAAAGATTTGAACATGTAGTTTAAAGAAGGGAGGGATATGATTTGTTACAACTAATGATACCATGTTGAAATGAATCTGCAGAGCTAACACATTCACCTCCACAATTAATAAAGCTGAATGATTAACTTCAGTGCTAACAAAATTAAGATTAAAAAGTCATTTTGTTATGTTTGATTCATCAATTCATCTGCTCATTCATCCATCGAAAACTTACTGAGTGCTTACAAGAGGCCAGACCCTATGCTGGGTGTGGAAGATATAGAGAAGAAATAACTTCTGCAGTGCCTTACACTTAAAAAGCTCAGAGTCTAATCTAGTCAGACTTTGTTTTTGAGCCAGTGACTTCTAAGAGACTCAATAACTGTCAGGAACCATGTTGGTCTTTTTCATTCTTTTTTATGGTTGTTGGAGATATCCCTACATAAACCACAAATTCAACATGTTTCATGTACTAAGAATGGTAATGTGAAAGAGGGGCTGTCCATAACCCAGTCACCTTCTCTGCTTTCTAGGTTCCAGAATGGAAGTAGGTCACTTTTCCTGTAAAGAGCCAGAGAGTAAATCATTTAGTCTTTTTGACAATAATTTCTAAGAAATGATGTACATACCTCAATAAAAATTTAAAATGCAAACATTCTCAGCTTGACCAGTCGTGGTGGTACATCTTGTAATCCCAGTGGTTTACGAGGCTGAGGCAGGAGGATCGCGAGTTCAAAGCCAGCCTCAGCAACTTAGCAAGGCCCTAAGCAACTCAATGAGACCCTGTTTCTAAATAAAATACAGAAAAAAAGAGCTAGGGATGTGGTTCAGTGGTTGAGTACCCTTGAGTTCAGGAAAAGAAAAAAAGAAAAGAAAAGAAAAATGTTCCACAGCTTGTGAGTCATGAGTTTCTATTAGAAGATGAGTTGTCAAAATGCATGCGAACCCCTGTTCTCATACAAATATCTGGGACTGGGAGTGGCATACAGCAAACTTGTTCCTCCTATCCTTTAAGGCCAGATCATTGGCTAAGCTCTGGTTATACAACCGAGAACAAAATAGATGTTTTCCTTGTCTTCATAGAGTTTAAAGACTAGGTACACTAGGCCCTTCTCCAGTCCCTTGAATGTACGTCCTTATCCCATTTCTCCTGAACATCAGTAGTTCTTTGAAAGAATCTCTTACATTTAGCCCAATTATTATAAAATGAACTGTTTTATGCTTATATCCCCATAGGTAAAAACTTCTGATGAGCCAAGGAGCATGTTTTATTTATTGTTAAATTCTTAGGGCCTAGCACTCTCTGCCCCTTGTACATGTTATGCCCCCAATAATTGCTTGTCGAGCAGAAAGGAACTGAAATGCTTTTTATCCCATTATTTGGGTGCCTTTTTAGGCAGCCACTTTTCCTTTTGCTAGATGTAACTGTGTTGTAAAAAAAAGACTCTGAATTCAAAGCCTTCACTTCTGAGAATGAAAGGGGACATATTTTTACTGCAGTTGACATCATGATAAGGTCAAAAAAAATCTTTGTGACATCCTCTATTTTCAGCTAGGATTGGTAGCAAAGTATTGTTTTCCTTTTCTCTAAGAAAAATTCTGCCTAACCACAATTTTCTTGTTGGTTTCACCAGGAGGCTGTTTGTTTGCACATCCCTCTTGTGAGATCGATCATGTCTTACATCTTTTTTTCTTTATCATTTCATAAAGGAAGGGACATATTTTTCTCATGTTGGTGATTCTGTTTTTGTATCCTGTGTGTAAAACTGAATAAACAAATAGTAACTACTTGTATGCCCATGTGGATAACTGAAGCTGACACTTGTCTTCTATCTGAGCAGGTATGAAGCTAACATGTACCCCTCTTAGCAAGAAAGATGCAAACACTTTTTTAAACATATTCTATTTTCACCAGTATAAAAGAAATGCAAGTGTATTACAGAGAAATTTGAAAACATGAAAAAATTAAAAGTAGATGCACACCCTTACTATCTAAATACCTAAATATTGTAACCTTTTTGCTCAAGTTCAAGTTTCAGGGGCCTCAGTTTCTTCATCTATAAAATGGGGTTAATAACAGTACCTACCATGCAGTGTTGTGATAAGTCTTAAAAGCTTTAATACATATATAATATCTAAAGGAGATTCTTAAATAGAGGACATGGTCAACAAATTTAGACATATAGTGTTCATCGTACTGAATGTTGCCTTTAAATGCCTTAACTTTTTATCTTATTGTATCATCCTAATAAGCAGTTTCTATGAGGTCAAACTATTTTAGTTCAAATGATCATGACCTAATGTCTCTGAGATATTACTACAATTAATAATAGTACAAGATATTCTACCTCCAAATCTTGCATATTTTACAAAATAAACTGAAATTACTCCATATATTCCATGAATATCAACATTATATGAAATCTTAACAAATCCCATCCTACAATTGCAAGAATAGCTTATAAAAGAGTGTTTGTGAAATATTTATCACCAATATACATGATTTCAATTTTAACTGAATGACTCTAAGAACACATATAAAGAGATTGTGCTTTGAAATTGTCCAAGGAAACCTTCATTATACCTAAGTTTCAAATAGTTAATTGAATATTTGCATATTTTTGGAGACTGAATATGAATATTCAACGTTAAAGTAATCCATCAGAGTTGCCATAACATTCTTATATTTTAGTGAATTACTCAAGGCTGGAGATTATTTCATCACTTATTAACTTCCTTAATGGGGGTATTTTTTTAAAGCCTATGTACTGCTTGTTCTCATTCTTCTAAGTTATTTTTCCATTTCAGGGATGACTCATTTAATGTGTAAAATAGCCAGTGGAGAAGAGTTACACAATACAACTGTGTCTATGAATGTGAAAAATTATGGTAATTACCTAGATGAGAACTACATGAATGAAGAAATGTAGGCAATGATACCAAAATCATAGGCAATAAATTATCATTGACTTTAAGTGTCAGTTCTCAAAACAAATACAAATATTGCATATGCATGAAAAATAAGTTCAACTTGGTCAGGGGGTTAAAGAAATGCATTATAAGTTGCAAATTTTTGTATATTAAGGAAATAAAAATTAAAAAATAAGTCTTAATGCAGGAGATACTGTGAAAAGAGATGCTTATTATGACTAGCACTACCCTTTCATGGGTAATTTGGTGACATATATCAAGATAAATATAATATTCATACCCTTTGACTCAAAAATTCCACAGGTGGATCTTTACCCTAAGTGATTGAAAAAACAAAAAAAGTATAAGTATACTTATTAAAATATCTATGGTTACCTTATTTATTATAAGCAAAAGACTCCAGAAAATATAAATGTTCAGAAAATAATTGTTTAGTACACTTAAAGAATTACATTGATACAACATAATATTAATAATAATGAATAATACATATAAGGATGTTGTAAAGGCTTGGGAAAAAGCTTCAAATTAATATTTTTAAGACTTTGTAGGATACAAAATTGAATTAAAGTATAACTTTACATTTTTGAGGAATAAGGTTGAAGAATTAAAATATTGCAACTCATGACTAAAAATAATAACTTCCTTGTAAAATGTGATACAAAATAGTTAAAATATCTAAGTAGAAAGTAAATATCATTTTCTTCCAAATTTCTCTGATTTTTTACTTGAGGTGCATGATGAAATGTTTTATGAAGTGCTTTTTCTTGTCCTTATACTGAGCATTAGTATCCTGTCCATGTCCTAAGTTCAAATTTCCACTGAATTCCATGCCATCACTTACTTTGCTCAAAATTAAACTAATTTGCATCCCCAGGTCTAGCATCCTTCTTTATTTTAGAGCCTTTATTTTCACACTGAAACTTCATTTTCAATACTTTTTGAGAATTTTTGTGCAAGTTACAAAAAAAAAAAAAAAAACACNTTTTGAGAATTTTTGTGCAAGTTACAAAAAAAAAAAAAAAACACCAGGTTGAATGGAGAGGTTGGGCAGTCACCTAGCTCACTCCATGGCTGAATGGCTTGCATCTGTTCATCTATCTTAGAGAGTGCATGCTTCAGACATGCCTCTCAAATGATGTCTCCTTTACTACATGTGATGGACCAAACCTTAATCATTCCTAAAATATGCCAAATAATCTTATTCAAGAGCCTTTTCTTTAAAGGAAAAGCATGAAGAGATTTCATCAAAATAGAAGAATGATCAGTATAGTAGAAGAAGTGGATTGAAGGGAGCGAGAAAGAATGGAATAAGGGAAGAACAGTAGAATGAATCTGACCTAACTTTCCTATGTACATTCATGAATATACTGCAGTGAATCTCACCTTCATGTACATCCACAAGACACTAACTAGAAAAACATCAAACCAAATGTCAATAGCAGAAATATCAGTAGAGGGAGCAAAACAGGGAAAGGGAGGCAAAGAGGAAAAGGGAAAAACTGGGGGCTGAATTAGAGCAAATTACATCCCATGTCTTTATAATTATGTCATAATTAATCCTACTGTTATGTAAAACTAAAAACAATGAATGAAAAGGAAAAAAAGTAACCTTTCTCTACATGTAGTACTTCCTCTGATGATCTATTCTCAACACCACGACTCACATCAAATTGTCATTAACCTTTTAATTCCAAGTTCTATCATGATTTTCTTTATAAAATATCCTCTGGCATCTTCAGAAATTACTAATCCTAGTATCAACCTCATGATAGTTGATGTAAAAGGTCCTGAACTGTATTTAGAAACACATAATGGTGTTAAGTATGAAATATCAGGACAAAGAAGAAACAGAAATCTTTAACTTTTAATTCATTGTGATTGACCTCTTCCTATAAAAGAACCACGTGACATATGTAATGAATAAAAGAATGAATACATGTACATGACTAGAAGAGATTCTTACACATGGTAAGAATGCACAAAAAATGATAGAGGTTCCTTTATACTATTGCATCTTTCAGAGAAAATGGACAACTCCTTTTAATGCTGAAGTTAAAGATGTGAAGAACCATGGTATTATGTAGTCATCTGTGGGGTTGGTAAGCAATGGTTACAAACTCTCCAAGATTAGCAATTAAAGAAGCCAAAATAAGATGTGGAAATTCCATTGAAAATCATTCCTCCTAGGACAGAAGAATTGATACAGAAAGAATAAGAACTATTCGTCTCACCATGGTAGAGACTGAAAACAAAGCCCTCTGTAGCCCCTGCAGTGTTGATTATAGGTAATTATGTAGATTAAGGTACATGAAATTCTCATTTCAGAGTTTCTCAACAGGCCATCTTGTCATTCTCATGAAATCTTGCTAAGATTTGGATAAGGTTTGGATGTTCCCTAAAGGTTAATGTGTTGCAGTCTTGGTTCCCAGTATGGTGGTGTTGGAGATGGTGAGGACCTTCAAAAAGTGGGGATTAGTGAATGATTATTAGGTTCATTGGGGGTGTGCTCTTGAAAGGGACCAAGGTAGTTCTCATAAAAACCCTGGTTAGTTATTATGAGAGCATTTTTATCGGTGCCCCAACCAGTCTCTCTTTTTCACGTTCTTATAGCAAAACATGATCACTTGCTGCTACACAAACCATCTGCCATAATGTGATACAGTCAAAGGGGCCCTCACCAAAACAAAGCTGATACAGGTGCGAGTTCTTGAACACCCAAAACTATGAGGTAAACTAACCTTATTCTTCCTAAGTACCCTATCTTGTGAATTTTGTTGTAGTCATAAAAGGTGACTAATACAAGTCTCAAGTTAAGAAAACCCTGAAAACATTGTTATTGACAACTAATTGGGTTGAGGAGGTCCTGCTGGTTACATGTAAATATCTGGTACCAAAAAGCACAAAGCACATAAATTATCCCATATGCACATGGACACAAACAGACAATGAATGTCAATCTAAATGAAATTTTTCTGATTATGTTGCCTATCTCTCCTTCTTGTTTATACACATTAGTAACATATTATGCTATTTTCTGTCCAAATACATATATTCCATTGCAATAAGCTCTGTGCATGTGTATTGAAATATCTATTTCCCCTTTTAGAATATATTTTATGTCTGAGAAACTTATTAATAATCTTGCATAATTCTATCAATTATAGCCATGCCTATTGCTATAAGCACTCATGCAAATGAGAGTTAAATGGAAGACAGAGTACCAGCAGGTGTGAGGATAAGTATCCTGAGATTCATTTTCCTTTAAACATCTCTTAGAAATGTCATTAATAAGGTTGGCCTCATAAGTATCTTGTTCTAACGCATTTATAAAACTACTGTTTATCTTTGGAAACAAAATATTTTCCTATGACTTATATAAAGGGCATGAGGAGGAGAGTATTCTAGCCCCAGGAAGGAGAGAGGGAGAATTATTTTCTCTCCTTATTTTTGTTCTATATAGGCCCAAGCCCACTGAATGTTGCCTATCCAAACTGAAGACACGTTCTCTCCATTCATTTTATGAACTCATATAAGAATCTCTTCTGGAAATATTGTCACAGATACACCTAGAAGTAATGCCTTTCCAGTTCTCCAATCTTGGGACTTCAGGACTTAATGTGAGTTACAAACCCACTACTTCCCCATTCTCGAAACTTTGGCATTGGACTGAGAATTACACCATCAGCTACCCCATTTCTGAGGCTTTTAGACTTGGACTGAGTCACACTACCAGCACTTTTGGGTCTCAGTTTGCAGATAACCTGTCATGTGATTTCTCAGTCTCTATAATCATGTGAGACAATTCCCTTTATAAATCTTCACTCATCTATGTATCTGTATAGATAGATAGATACATACATACATACATATGAATAGATTATGTGCTATTGGAATCATGTATATCTATGTAGATAGATACAGGGGAAAGAGTCTTTTCATTAAATGATATCTACATGAAGAAGAATGAAATTACACCCTATCTCATATCATGCACAAAAATAAATTACAAATGGATTAAAAACTTAAACATAAGACCCTAAACTATAAAACTACTGGAAGAAAACATTAGGGCAAAGCTCTGTTACATTGGTCTAAGCAATGTTTTTTTTTTATATGAACTGAAAAACACAAGCAATAAAAGCAAAAACAATTAATGAGATTATACCAAACTGGAAAACTTCTGTAAACAAAGAAACCAAAACAAAGTAAAGAGGCAACCTACATAATGGGAGCATACATTTGCAAACCATACATGTCATAAGGAGTTAATATCCAAACTATAGAAGGAACCCCAACAACTCACTAGCAAGAAAACAAATAACAAGATTAATATATAAAGGACTTGAATAGACATTTCTCAATGAAAACATACAAGTAGGCAACAAGTACATGAAAAAAATATTGAACATCGCTGATCAGCAAGGAAAAACAAATCAAAACCACAATGATATATCACCTCACCCCAATAAAAATTACTGATAAGAAAGATACTAGAATATTATTACTGTATGTATGTATGTGACTGTATGACCAATGTGATTCTACAATATGTATACTCAAAAAAATGAGAAATTATATCTCATCTATATATGATATATCAAAGTAATATAAGTGCATTCTACTGTCATGTATAACTAATTAAAACAAATAAATTTAAAAAAAGAATTACTATTTTCAAAAAAGACAAAAGACAAAAATTAACAACTAGAGAGGATATAGAGAAAAGGGAACTCTGTTGGTGGGAATGTAAATTGATACAGGCATTATGGAAAACAGAATGGAGCTTCATTAATGAAATAAAAAATAGAATCACAATATAATCCAGCAATTTCACTACTTTGTATATATCCAATGGGAATGAAATCAGTATGTTGAAGAGACATGTGAACTCTCCTGTGTATTGCAGCATGGTTCAAGATAGCCAAGATACGGAATCAAATAAGTGTCCATCATCTAATGAGTGGATAAAGAAAATGTGGTAAAGAATACAATGAAATACTATTCAGCCTTTTAAAAGATGGGGATTTTGTCACTTGCAACAACATGTATGAACATGGATGAATCCGGATCCAGCCACAAAAAGACAAATGCCACATGATTGTGTTTTTTTTTTTTTTTTGTATGTGGAATACAAAAGTCAAACTCATAGAAAGTAAAGAGTAAAATTGTGGCATGTAAGAGCTGGGGTAGTTACCAAGGATAGGAGACACTGGGGAGATGTTAGGCAAAGGACAGAAAATTTCTGTCACAAGGAATAATTTCAAGAGATCCACTGTACAAGATGGGAACTATAATAAATAACAAAGTATTCTATCTTAAAATGATAAAATGTTTTCAGTATTTTCACTACACACAAAAAAGCATTATTTGTTAGAGTCTGTAAACAAGTCAAAATAACACCTGGCATTTTGCCAGGGGAATGTTAGAGTTGTAAACAAGTCTGGATGGTGCCTGGCAAAATGCCAGAGGGAGTGGTTTGAGAAGTAACAAAAGCGAGCCATTAAGTGTGGAGATTCCTTATTGGTTGACTGATGTATCTAGTTTATGCTAATTAGATAAGCTGTGTGGAATGTATAAATACTGCTCCTGTCCTGCAATAAACGGCTCCTACTCCTGCTGTATCAATGTACACAAGTTATTCGTCACCCCCCAGTTATTTTGCTGCAGCCGGACTGCGGCAATTATTATGTAAAGTAACGAATATGTTCATTAGATCAATTGAGCTTCTTATAGTTTAAATATGACATATCCCCCAACCTTGATGTGTGAGATGATGTAAGAACATTATCAGGTGTAAAATGATCAGATTATAAGAGTTTCAATCTACCTAATCAGTGGATTAATCCCCTAGTAGGGATTAACTGGGTGGTAACTATAGGCAGGTAGGGTGTGGCTGGAGACTGTATGTCACTGGGAATGTGTATTTGAAGCTTATGTTTTTCCTGGTAAGCAGAGCTTTCTCTGCTTCCTGTTGCCATGTCCTGAGCTGCTTTCCTCCACCACACTCTTCTGCCATGATGTTCTGCTTCACCTTGGGCCCAGAGCTGACTTTCTATGGACTGACACCTCTGAAACCATGAGCTGCAAATAAAGTTTTCCTCCTCTACATTGTTCTTTTCAGGTCTTTTGGTCACAGCAATGAAAAAACTGACTAAAACAGAGTCACTCTACAATGTATGTATGTTTTGAAATAACATGGTATATGTCATAAATATATACAACGTTTATTTGTCAATTAAAAATTAATATGGGCTGGGGTTGCGGCTCAGTGGTACAGCCTTTGCCTAGCACATGTGAGGCACTGAGTTCCATCCTTAGCACCACATAAAAATAAATAAGTAAAATAAAGGTATTGTGTCAAAAAGAACTTTTAAATATTAATGATAAAAAGAGGGTATACAATATGGAGTTTAATAGAATAAATATTTAAAAATTAGTCATAACCATTACTTTAAAAATATAATTATTGGAAAATCCAAACTGGAAAAATTCCCTATTGTCTGATTCCTGCCTTGTCATGACTCCTGAGTAGTGAACACCAAAGGGTTTAACTTCTTTAAATTGAGGTGGGAAGTGCAAAGAAAATTAAGCTACTGAGAGGACAGAAAATGGTTAATAAAATCTTACCTCTTTTCCAAAGGCTTCTCCAGCCGCTGAGGGGCTTTCTTTACCTTTGTGGTGATAAGTTAGAAGAATGTCAAATACACCAAGGAAATTCACTCTTTTAAGCAATACTGCTGTGAATCATTTTATAGAATGATGTTTTTGTTTTTGTTTTTGGTAAAATGAATAGTTACCTTCCAATTTTTCTTAGCATTTGAGAATTTTCTTTAAGGGAAAGCTGTCTTTACCTTTATTACTCTAATACTTAGGTTATGGTGAATTGATAACAAGGGTTATAAATTATAATAAAATTAAGAAAAAAAGGTTATTTTGCTTCCATTTTACAAGACTAGCACATTATGTTAAATAATTAAATAATTATGTTAAATAATTCAATATTTAAATAATTATGCTTAACTATTTAAATCAATTATAAATTTTACTTATGAACTCTTTCCTAGGATAAATGTCTACTCTAAAGCTGCTAACTTTAAGTGACATATTCATAACTATCCAATCTTTCAGCATGTAGCTTTTCATTGATTGAATTCATGGCAATATCCACTATCATTATCTTTCTGTTACATAAGAAAAATTTGATATAATTTATCCCTTTAGGATACATCTTTATTATACATTTTCATTGTGTTTCATTTTAGTAGCAAATCACATGCCACCTGGTGGCTGAAAAAAATATAACATAATAGTTTTTTAAAAATACTTTGTGGAAAACCAAAGATTCCAAAACATTTCTTTTCATCTATTTCTAAATCAATAGCAAGCATGCATTTTTGAGCAATGAGCACCACAGTGGGCGATCTTACATGTTTAAAATGAGACATTCAATGGAGGTTGTGTCAAATAGAGACATTTAATGATAATATTCCACTTTAATCACTTTTAAAATCTCTCTCCAGAATAGTTATATTTTGAAATATTTTAGTGCTTTTATGTCATACATTTTACTAAACAGGAGTCAAATAATTTGCATGCATAATTGCTTGTTCTGGCAAACACCTATAAAACTGACCAAAATATTTCCCTTTAATATAGGGAGAATGATTAGGTAATGAAGGAGGCATTCATTTCTTCCAGCATTTTTACTGCAGTATTCCCTATGTGTTTCAAGCCACACTAGCAGAGAATAAATGGTAGCTAGGAAAGTCTAGTAGAGACAACTTTGGATTGAAAAAATCAGAAAATCTGGTTTGCAGCTCACAATTCAGTGGTTGTGTGACCTTTGGCAAATGTGAAGCCCCTTGATATACAAATATGTCATGTATACCAGGCCTAATATTTATGGTTTTAGGAGGTTTGTTCTCTGTGGTCACCAGATCATAGTAAATAGCACATAATATAAAATT
Source organism: Marmota marmota marmota (assembly GCF_001458135.2). Classification (NCBI taxonomy): domain Eukaryota; kingdom Metazoa; phylum Chordata; class Mammalia; order Rodentia; family Sciuridae; genus Marmota; species Marmota marmota. The sequence goes on from NW_026000272.1 coordinate 7,624,004, forward strand.
TACCCTGTTAACTGTTTTAGTGCGGAGTTCAATGGTGCTAACTCCATTAATATTGTATATAACAAATCTCTAGACATTTGTCACCCTGCAATAATGAAACTCTATGCAAGGGAACAACTCTTTACTTCCCCCTCCACCAAATCATTGGTAATTCCTATTCTGTCTTTCTCCACAATTTCAACTTCGATTTCATATAAGTGGAATCATTTTTATCCTTCTGTGAATGGCTTACCTTTATAGATCATTCATACTTCAGCATGCTACATGATTTCCTTCTTTTAAAGATGAAATAGTTTTCCATTGTATGTACACACCACATTTTATCCATTCATATTTAATTCAGTGTTTTGGTTGCTTCCATCTCAGTTACTGTGAACAATGTTGCAAGGAATATGGGTACATAGATATCTATCTTTTCTAGATCCTTCTTTCAATACTTTTGGTTAAGTATCCAGAAGTAATATTGCTGGATAACATGGTAATCATATTTGTAGTTTTGTGGAGGAAACTTCACACTGTCTTCCTTAGAGACTGCACCATTATCATTCCTATTAGCTTTTCACAAGTTTGCAATTTCTCCATATCCTCACCAATACTCACTATTTTTTCTGTTTTTTGTTGTTTGTTTTATATTGATCATCCTAATGAGTGTGAGGTGATGTTATATTGTCATATATATATAGAAATCTCCCATTTAATATACCCATGGGCCATTTCTATATCTTATAGAAAATGTTTACAAGTCTTTTCTGTATTTTTTAATCATTTTTCTTTTTGAATTGTAAGCATTCTATATATGTTCTACACATTACCTCTTATGAGATGAATGATTTGTAATTTTTTTCCCATTCTGTAAGTTGACTTTTCATTCTGTTGATTGTTTCTTCTAATATGCAGAAGTTTCTAGGAGATATATATATATATACACCATTAGTCTATTTTTGCTTTTGATGTCTACATCTTTGGTATCATGTCTAAGAAATTATTGTTAAATCCAATGTCATGAAGACTTTCTCCTGTTTTCTGGAAGAAGTATTGTACTTTCAGATTTAGCTGTTTAATCCAATTTTTTTCAGGTAGTATAATTACCTGTTTTATGCCACTTGTATATGGCACAAACTAAGAGTATAATTTCCTTCTTTTGCTTGTGGATATGTAGTTTCCTCAGCCCTGTTTTTTGAAATGACTGTCCTTTCTCCGTTGTCTTGGTAACTTGGAAGGTCATTTAACCTTATATATGGCTTTATTTCTTTTCCATTAGTTTATAGGTCTGTGGTTATGCTAGCACAAGATACTGTCTTGATTGCTTTAAATTTGTAATATGTTTATATATTGGAGAGCATGAGATCTCTAATTTTGTTTTTCTTTTTCAAGATTGTTTTAGCAATGCAGGGTCCTTAACATTCTATACAAATTTTAATATTGTTTTCTGCTGATGTAATAAGCTTAGAACAATTTCACATAAAATTATACATTTTTATGTGTAGCACTAATTATTTTCTTGAAATTCTGGTCACCCTAACAAAGGAAACTGGTTACTTTATGTATCAATTCAGCTTCCCTTACGCACATAACAGCATTTATTTTTCACGTCTCATTTCAAAAAGATCTCCACCACTCATCATTCATACTGTCTCAGACCTATTATAGCAACTTACTGAATCATCCATTTTTAGTCATGGAATTCCCCTGAAGTGACTTACACCCTAGAATCACAGTCCCATTTTGTTTTCTATTTTTATTTTTATTCTGGTTAGCCAACTGTTTTTTGTTCTTTGGGCTGGCCTTGAGCACTATCTTCTATGCCTTTGGCCAATCACTAACCTTGTGCTAACTAAACAACCACCAACCTGTCAAAACTTCTTTCATGGGGTTTATGCTTCTTCAGATAACTCTGACCCCAGGAAACCAGGTACTCCCTGACTGAAAGTGTTACAAAGTAGGCCCCACCAAACATAGTGACCGAGAGAGTCAATGTTCTATGCAGTGTAATATCCAAATGTATGGTCTGCTGAACAGAGTAAACCTTGGCTCCTTCCTCAGGACTAAATGTATGCTACATCTGTCTGCAGTAGGATCAAAAGGCAGACTGAATCATTCATCTGCTATGTTCCGTAGTAAATGTTTTGCGATTGCCTAAGAGTATGAAATCAGTAAAGATGATGCCTAAATCTTATCAAAAGATTTAGGAGATTCAATTATGTAGCTAATGAGACCAACCCGTGAGTAGTAAAAATGGCATTTAGTCCATTTCATCTACAAATTTAACTGTGCTGATTGTTCCATTATGTTCAAGTAGTTAATAAAATAGATCCACAATTTGAATGTGATAATGTGTTTACAAATGTAAGCAAATTGTGATAATGTCTACTGTTGGATGATAACATCACTAACTGACAGTGTAGTGATTAATAATAAAAAAGGTTCTGAACAGAAAAACTGCACCAGGTTTTAGGTACATAAATGTATTTTAAAGTACCTTTGAACAACAAATTAATAATGCTTCTAAGATAAAGATTCATGGACTTGACTATGAAACTGTACTAGCAATCCATGAAAACATGTTGTGGTGAGCAGACGCAAAGAAACTAGCATTCATTGAAAAAATACAGTGGGGGTAGTTGATTTACATATATGATCTCACTTAATTATCGCAATAAGCTCATAACATAGATTGAATTGTTATCTCATTTCATATATGAAGCTCTTGAACCTCAAAGAGGTTAAGTTACATTTGTAAGGTCACATGGCTTATAGAAAGAAAGGCCAAAATTAAAATTTAGGTTTGTATGGACACAAAATTAATTCCTTTTCTACTCTACCAAAAGGTATATGAGAGACATGAGAGCTTTGACGAAAAAATACACTAGGATACCCACACAGCCAAAAGATGACAGAGGTATTTAGTATATGGAGGTCAAAAATAAAGCTGATATTACAAATTTTGAACATGTGTTGCTTGAAGCTATATGTAAAAGATTTAGAACATATTTCCATTATAAATGTATGCAAATATGCAACTTAATGGCAGTATGAATATACATGATTATATCCATACCTAAACAACTTCATATTTTAAAATATTATACATTTTTGCTTAATATAGCTTTATAGGGACAGGGTCCATGCTTGCTACAGTGGTTTACATAGAAATGTATGCAAGACACCCCACCCCACTCCATGATCATGTTTCCCAAGGACCAAGAAAAAAAAAGAAGCAATTATAGTCTATGTGCCCCATCTCAGCTCTGCACAGATCTTCCACTCTACACACGTGTTCATTCAGCAAAACTTGGTTTATTACCTGTTATGTGCAATGAATTGTGCAAGGTTCAATAGGAGACATACAAAGAAAAACTAAATCAAAAGTTCCCTAAACACAGCCTCTTTTATTTACATTATCTGACACACTAATCTGCCTAAAAATTTCCTAGTTGTCTTAGGCTCATCAAATTCATCATAGGTAACTTGTCATAAAGCTTGTGGGCTCTGTGCCCCCTTTGTTCTGCCACAGTATAGCAACCTAACTTCAACTCGTTTATAATTATTATTGCTGTGACAAGAACATTTTAAAATCTCTCAGTGCATAACCAGTGGTAGCAGTTTTACTCGTTACCACTAAGCAGCAGTTAAGAAATCATATTAGGTATTCTGGCAATCTGTTTTAATACTAATTAGATAATAAAGTAATTAGCAAAGTAAGAAATATATTACTACTATGCTGTATTATAATTTAGCTAAAATTGCATATGCAGATGCATAATGTTGAATTTCTAAAAATTCCATTTAGAAAATTGAGCAGTGTATTTAAATAATTCTCATTCACAGGCAACCAGCTGTGATGGAGGAAGCTGTATTTAAATAGTCAAAATTGAAGGTGCCAGCAGATTTCAAACAGAACACGTGAAAGCAAACTTTTTATAAACTTTGTTTTCCTTGTTGGCATGGATTATCACAACACACCAAAACTGAGGTGTTGGGTCTATTTTAACCATTTATGTATATTTAAAAGTTATGAAGCACAGTCTCTTCTAAGTGCACAACTATATGATTATAATCTAAAAGTATCTATGCACCTGTACACCTATACCAGACACTATGAGCATGAGTGGTCATGACATTACTATACATTGGCGTTAACTTTAAACAAAGCTTTATCTAATATATGGGCATAATTATTCAAAGAAAGCATGCTTTTACATCTGATTATCTGTGTGCATAATCTATTTGTATACCACATATATGTATATACATAAATACAGGGTGTACATAAATATGTACATAACATACACATATGTGTATATGTGTGTGTGTATACACCTGTGTGTCTGTGTGTATGGGCAAATTTTATTTTGTACTATATGGAATTATAAAGTATATTTTTAAATGTGTTTTGGTGTTTTAGTCAGCTTTTTGCTGCTGTAGCTTAAGGACCCTGCCAGAACAACTGTAGAGGAAAAGTTTATTTGAATGCTTAAGTTTCAGAGGTCTTAGTTCATAGAATGCTAGCTCCATTCCTCAGGGTTCATGGTGAAATAGTGTGGCACAGGGAAGAAGCTGACAGATCAGGAAGGAGAGAGAGAGAGAGAGAGAGAGAGAGAGAGAGAGAGAGAGAGAGTTCATTCTCCAGATACAAAATAAATACCCCATAGCTATGCCTCCAATGAACCACCTCCTCCAGCCACACCCCACCTGCCTCCACTTACCATCCATCCAATCCCATCAGGGATTAATTCACTGATTAGGTTAAGGCTATAATCCAATCATTTATGGCCCAAACTTTCGTGCATTGTCTCACACGTGACCTTTTGAGGGATATCTCACATCCAAACCATAACATATAGCATTGTTAATACTTATTTCCCATTTAAAGTGCAAACATCCTAATATTCAGGCACTCATATAATAAATGATGCAAGAAATCTAGAAGACTCTTTCAATACCTAGTGGCAGATCACAGAGTATTTTTAGTAGCAGTGAAACTACACAATATGACACTGTAATGGTGGGTACATGTCTTTATATGTTTGTCCAAATTCATAGAACATACAACATAAAAAATGAACCCTAATGTAAACTATGAACTTTGGGTGATAATGATGTGTCAATGTATGTTCATCAGTCGTAGCAGGGATAACACTCTGGTGGGGGATGTTGATAATTGCAGAAGCTATGCTTGTTTGGGGGAAGATGATATATGGATAATCTCTGTATCTTCCATACTCAGTTATGCTGTGAACCTAAAACTACTCAAAAATAGTCCATGAATAAAAGAAAGAAAAAACACAGTAATAAGTCATAACACTGGGACAAATAATAATTTTGTTAAATCTATTACATTAGTAATTATGTATTACTTTTTTTTTCTTTTTTCCATGGATTATGATGAAGCAAACCTCTTCTATACACTAATAGATATTAAATTGAAAGAAGTATAGTTACCATTTTCCTTTTAAAAGGGTGTATTCATCATTTAAAATTATTAGGAGTCTAATTTTGTACAGTCTTATATAATATGAATCACATAGATTGCTTCTTGGAACTTAGCAACCTATATCAGACAATTAAAAAGGGAATAAAAAATAAAAAGGAATGCAAAGCATAAAACCAAGACATGTACAGAGGGAAAAGAACACAAAGAAAATGCTATCCAACTACCTCTTAGCACAGTACATGATTAGGTAGGTTACAAAATGTGGACAGGAGGAAGTTTTACAACCATATGGGCTGGAATGGGTAAAAGGTTGGCCATTCTCTAAGCAACCTGGGAAAACTACAGAAGCTGTGGGACTTCAGAGGTGTGGTGGGATAGCCAAAAGCATCTAGTGTATAAGAACTTGCTGAATGAAGTTGTCACTTTAAAATAAATAAATTAAAAGATAAATGCAAATGAATATATAATACTAAGTCATGACCTTAACTTTGCTATCCTACCATTGATAACATTTAGGTTTCCTTTTGAAAGGAAAAATAGTAATTATGCTTTATTAAGTTAGTTATTGTACCAGGGATTGAACTCAGAGTTGCCTAATCATTGAGCCACATCCCCAGCCCTTTTTTAAAAAATATTTTTTTTAGTCATAGATGGACATAATACCTGTATTTAATTTGTTTATTTTTATGTGGTGCTGAGAATCAAACCCAGTGCCTCACACATGTGAGGTGAGCACTCTACCACTGAGCCACAAACCCCGTTTTTATATTTTATTTAGAGACAGGATCTCAGTGAATTGCTTATGGCCTTGCTAAGTTGCCAAGGCTGATTTTGAACTTACAATCCTCCTACCTCAGCCTCCCCAGCTGCTAGAATCACAGGCATATACTACCACACCCAGCAAAACTATGCTTCTTTCAATGTAATATCTTCTATTGATAGAAGACATTTGCTTCATCATGTGTTAATGTTTTTTACTACATTAGTAATTACGTATTATATATTTTTTTCTTTTTTTCCATGGATTATTTTCAAAACAGTTTTAAGTTCTGGCCTTTATGACTATTATAAGCTTGAAATAGATGTTACCACAAAAGCACTGAGATGAAACAAAAACTAAACCAAAAATATATTAAAAGAAATGCTGAAACATAAAGATTGCCAAAACCACTATCTATGACATTTTTAATTGCATACAAGATTGTATAATGTTGGCTGATTAAAAATTATTTAAAGAAAAGATGATTAAAGCACATTGAATTCACCATCAGAAACCTACAGTAATTTGCATGGATTTACAATGGAACTTATTTTGAGGGGCAGCATAAATCATTTAAAATCTGGATACAGTTACCCTATTATCATTATTCACTGATAAATTTTCAGAAGTTATCCAAAACAATAGTTGAACCTGCTTTGTGAGGTTTCTTAATTTACTGTGGGGCATAGGAAACTGCAATTATTTACTGTTTAGTAAGGGCAACAAGAGAAAAATTCATGGAAGGTCAACAGCCACTAGTAAACAAATTAAAGTGAAGAGAAAAGAGCCATTGGTTTATAGGCATGAGCCCTTTAGGTGTAAAAGTCTAAACCAGTTTGAACTTGTTTCCCTTATGTTCAGCTGTTGTACTATGCCTTTAAGTATGTACCTTGTGACAGGTTTTCTACAGAAAAATCCCAAAATATCTATCAACTATTCACCCAAAATGAGCCTTTCAAGCCAGTTACTACTAAGTCAGAACCACATATTGTCTTATCTTTAACAGTTTAATCCAATGTTATATAATTCCACTCCATTCTGATACACACTAATCACTTAGATCGTGCTTGATACTGGGCTATATAACCTGTACACTACTGGATGGGCATTGGGAGAGGTAAATACTAAGATAAGACAATAGTACTATGAGAAGTCTGTAATTTAATAAGAAAGGATTATTTAAAGAAATGATGATTAAAGTGCACTGAATTTGCCATGAGAAACCTATGGAAATTTGCATGGAATTACAAAGGGATGGACTGAAAAAAAAAGCTTGACTCTAAAAACTGATTATGTGCTTACAGTGTTTTAAGGAAGCACATTTGGTTGAAAAGCTCAAATAAGGCTTTGTTAAGAATGTGGCATTTTCAATTCAGTTTGAAGCATTAATCCCAGGACATTCACAAACAGAACAATAGATGCTCATACCTATAGGTCCAGTAAAATAGAACTATATTCAAGCTATATTTTTCATATATCCATGCATTTCTTTAGAAATTTCTAATTAAATGCTGGATTTCCTCTGCAGCATTCCCCAAAAGCAATTTCTCAGCCAAATGGTTCCTGTAAGAAACAGGCAGCATCTATTCTGCTGAAGTAACCCAACCCAGTTTTGGACAATTCTAATCATAAAACATTACATTAATATAAGTTTACATATTCCTTTCTCTGTCATGCATCTACTGTACATACTTCTAACCTCTGGGAACATATAGAATATTAATCTCTTTTCAATAAATTGTCTCTCTAAATGACTGAAGAGAGTCAAACTTCCCTGGTTAGAGGTGAAATGCCATCAATCCCTTCAACAGTTTCTCCTGACATGCTTTCTAAAACCAAAGGTTCACTCTGGATGCTATCTACCAAAGTATGGCACTTGAAATGTAATATATTACTCCAGTTATACTGTGACCAAGAGAATACAAAACAAAGTGATCTTGTATTACATGCACCACACTGTCATTAATAATGCCTATTGGCTTTTGTGTCAGCAATGTACACTACTGACTCAAAAAAAAAAAAAACTTAACAGTGCCTGACACAAGACACTTTCAAGGATTATTAAAATTTGAAAGACAAAGAGAGATCATGCCCATTAGGATAAAGGTTGGTGAAAGAATCACAATTTACCTGAATATAGAAACAACATTAAATATGGCTAGTGAATACTTTTTAGAAAATCCATTCAGAGCAGAGGCCAGAAAGAGGAAGAGGAAGACTTCTTGGATCTGGGCACTTCCTAGAACAGAATAAAGTTATGGATGTAGGAAGGATCTACTTGCCTTAAGCAAGGAGATCATAAAAGTATACTTCATTTGGGAAAGAGAGAAGGACTCAGAGAGATTATGAAAGTGATCCTGGAGGAGGCTGAAATTTTTACAAACTCAAAATTATAACTGAACTTCCCAAGCATAATACTGGTAGAGGACTGAATATACTTTGCATAAGAGTCTAAGCACTTAAACTTACTATCCAATACCATATGAGCATGCATTACAATTTTTATTAAATAATTCTGATATAAAATTTCCTCTCTTCATATCAGAATGGGACAGCAATATTTTGTTTAGGAAACAAAGATGTTATCTTGTTCAGTCAAGAAAGTAAGGAATTATAGACAATGGAGAATGATTATAATAACTTTTAAAGACTTTTGAACTGTGTATCAATGACATCAAATTATTTAATAGAACTCTAATCTCCATGAGGTCAGGGGATATTTAGTTCCACTGCTGAAACCCTAGTACTTACCACAGATCTTGGGGAAAAGTAAATCTTCAAAATGGATTTGTTGCACAAATAACAGAAACATATCTGTTCATTTCAGTGTTTTTCCTCATAGTTATTAAGAGGATGATACTTAATTACAAAAGGTAGGTATGAGGACAATAAAAAGAAAAACTGTTAACTCCATTCTACAACTAATCTTCCAGGAAAGAGGACCCTCATGGGCTAAGATTATGGCACAAATGATAAAGATGAGAGAAATATGAGGTAATGTGTAAAGCCAGTGTACAGGAAAAATGAGGAAGTTTCAGACTACTTGCCTGGGCCAAAGACACTGAACTTGTGGAAGGACAATATAGTTCCCTTAAATATATTCATAATTGAATTTTCAAATCTACCCATTAACTATAATCAACTAGACATAGAATTAGTTTGGTATTATTGCAAATGAAATGTAAATGCAATCTTGGAAATCCTACAATAACCTTGAATTTTTAAAAATCTATCCATGATAAACCCATTGAGTTTGGTGGATTTTCCACCAGATTCACAGCATGATATATGCTACTGCCTACAGTCTTTCTCATGTTGCATCACATAGCCATGACAGGCAAAGAGATCTGGAAGGCTAGCATTAATAAAAGTTGTAATTTAATAAACTGTAACATTATGAAAGAATATACCTACGAAAGTCATCTACCACCTATAGTATTTGCTATTTCTGATTTTTTATCATGATTACCAAGGAGGATTTTCATTGCTGCTACACAATATAAGTAGAAATGACTATGTGTGAAATGGCCTTCTCAGTGCTTCCATGTTGTCACTTAGTACTTTCATGACCTTGAGAAAAGATGAATGGAAAAGAAACTCAACTAAAGAGAGAAGCAGGACTAAGATTTAGACCACTTGAGGATGCCACTATCAGGGAAAGGACACCTACCATTGGAGTACTGGTTTAGAGCAAAGGAAACATGGAAGGGGTAGAGAAAGAAGGCAGTTATAAGTATTTTTTACAGCATCATAAAAGAAAAAGTCCTCTAGCAGCAATGCCTATTTCCTCTTTTAATTTCTGTGTGTGTATGCACACAAGTAAATAAATAACATATACTATTATATATATGTATGTGTGTGTATATATATATATATATATCATTACAGAAATATATGTGTGTGTATGCATGTACATACACATGCACAGTTTTTCTCCTCTCTCCTCTTGCTCTGGTTATTGTATATAAGGTTTTTTAACTGAAAGTTAACTTTATAATTCAGTCTTTAAGTCAAGGAATCTTTATGTGACACTAAAAGAGTATTTATTATCAGCTAAAGATGGACATCATGATCGTCAGGACTTTAGCGGGGCACAAAGGAAAAGCATATTACTTCAGAGAAAGGCTAGAAAGCACATTGTTTTGTTGTTATAATGAAATATATGAATACTGGTGGATACCGATAAGAAGTATCCAAAGAGCACTCCCTGCTGGTTATTAAGCTGCTGTCTCTCAGCTCCAGATAAATGTTTCTATACACACTTTTGTGATGCTGGCCCGGGGACTGCACACCACACTCCTTTGCTAGATGGCTCCCTTGTTAGATTTAGCCAATGGGGGTGCTAGAGGGAGGCTGCAAGGTTGCAAGAGAAACAAAGGACCTGATTTTCCTGATATCTTGCTGATTCTGTTGGTAGTGACCTAACCCCTGCCCTTTACCCTAGCAGTAGGAGTTGGTTCCAGTCTCCAGTTTCTTTCCCAAGACCATTTTTTTTGTTAATCTCTAATGATTATATAATAATTGTCCACCTTTTAGAGTCACAGAAAAACAAAATTCGCATATCAGACAGAATCAGATCTAGTTTTTTTCAAATAGTTTTTGTTTATTTTTGTTTTCGCTAATCCCTAAATTATCAACTAATGTAACCTTAATTGAATTTTCTTTAGTTTCTTATAACCCGTGTTATTACAATGTGTTTTAAATAGTCTACAAGAGTGTTGTGAGCATTAATAAGCTCTTAAATACAGAAAAATATAATTTTGAGCTAAGATTCAATATGGCCAAAAAAATAATTTTCCATATTAAGCCTTTTGGAAAATATACAGGCACCAATCCAGATGAATGACTAATAAACTGAAAATCAGTCAAATAATACTACAGCAGCAACAGCAGGGAAATATGTTTTTTCTTTCCAAATAATTTATTTAAAGAAAAAAATTAAACTTCAAGTTGATTGAATAGCAGCAGGGGATTTTAGAGTAAGATGCCAAACACCAAATGTTTTGGCATGGCTACATTTTTGGTTTTCCTTTTATCTTTTCTTTCCTTTTTGGAAGGGGGTGCAAGAAGGGGTGAGTTAGGAGTTTATGCAGAAAGTCAACGAAACTAAGAAAAGTAATGACAAATCTTGACTGACTATAAAAGTTCTAATAGAAATCCTGCTCAAACTGATATACACCACTCAGCCAAGACTTGTTTATTGGTGGTCAGCTGAAGAAATGCACAAGCCAAATACCTGTTAAGAAAAAAGTGTAAAGTCTCTTTATATCCATAAACAATAATTAGAAGGTATCACTGTCAGGCAGAGGTAGGAGTCCCAAAGCTAAATGGCTGGAAGAAGTAAGTCTCCTGTTTGTTTTGACCTAGTAAAGCAGACATAAATATAAAGGAATCTACTTTCAGCATTGGTAAAATAATTTCAGTTAAGATTTCTCTTTTTCCTTAAATATTTCTCAAATGACCCATTTAAATATTATAGCAATTTTATGTACATTGACTTAAAATTAAGTAATAATGTAAAAGCAGATCTGATTATACTTAGGATACACATGTCAGTTGCTCTTATTTCCTGAGATGAAGTTGAGGTTTTCAGTTATTGTTTCTTGATCACTTGTATATACAAAGTAGAGAAGACAATTTCATTTGGCTCTCAGTTCCACTTGGGAAACCATGTCCATAACACCTATATAATGTCCAGACTCATGAAAATAACATGAGCTTCTCTTCTTTCTTATATCATCCTTTGTAAAGTTTTCATAATTTAGACATCAAATTTGAGAAGATCTTTTTTGTATTGGTATTTTCTTTCATTTTGTTTCTTTTGCTTATGTGAGTTATTTTACTATCTGGCCTTTCCAAATGATTTAATTTCTTATTTTATATAACATTTCCTGTTAATGTCCTTTCCAAATATGCCTGGCACACAGTAAATTTTGACTCTGTATTCTGGAGGAATATCAAAGTTTTGGACTGTGTCATCTCCAGAAGGACATACAAGTTGGTGACCTTACCATTTGATGGAAGGCAATGTTCTGAATTTCCTAATTTCCTTGAATATGTGCCATGGAAGCCTAACATTATTGCCTTCAACTATGGTATTTCACAATATTTAATAACAGTGAAAAATTTGGTAAATTTAGAGATGATTATACAGTAGTTCAAGGGCATTTTCATTTAATACATTATAAAATATTACTTATCATGACATAGTCCCATGTGATTATCACTAAAATAAGAGATCTTGAAGGACAGGGACATTCCCTTTCACCTTGGTATCCAAAGCCTGATGTGCAACAGACATTCAATAAAGTTTTAATGAACTGAACTTAGTGGTTGAACAAATTATTTGTAGTAAGGTTGCCTTAACTAAATTGAAGTTCTTGGAGTCTGAAAGGAAAGGCAATTTCCTGTTCCTAGGATAGAGTAGGAAAGGCCAGCTTTGACTCTTTGAATGTGCAGTTAACAAATGAACCACCAAAACAAGAATGGGAAGAGTGAGTGGTATTGATTTGTTTAAATTCTGGATAGTTTATTTTTGGTATATGACATGATGAGGATTAAACTTACTCTCTTCCCAGAAAAATCTCTGAGTACAAATATGTTTTAATACAGAAGTTGCAGTCATTGGTAAAGGGGGAAATATGTTTGGTTCACAAAAAGTTAATTATTTGAAGTAGGCAATATTTTGAATGACGACAAAAACCTACTTGAGAGTTATATGTAATTTATAAATTGTATGCATGAGTACAATAAAATGTCATTTGTTTCTCCTTTATCCATTCTTCCCCTCTACACTAGTCTATTCTTGCCATAAGTCTTAACAAATGAAGAAAGAAGAATCGCTAATTAATTGGAGATAACTTATATGAAAATATTTAATAATGAGCTAACAAAAGACACCCAAACACATTTACCTTTTGTTCTAAAATCTGTTTAATCACCAGGTTTTGTAAGTTTTTTGCTACTATGGAAATAATATATGAAATATCCAGATAGATTCCACTATATTTACCAAATTCGACTTCTTTTGTAGGATGCCACCCCATTTCAAAATTTATTTTAACAAAATCTAATAAACTTTGACATGTTATTTAAAGAGAAACACTTGTCAGTATGTTCAATATCAAATTTAAATATCAGTGATAACATAGACTTCTGACCTATCATATAGGTCTTTCTGTTTGCAAGACACAACTAACCAGCATAATCTGGCCATTCTCCAAATATTAAACTAAAGAATGGTGTTTCCTACACTTAAATCTAGAATCCTTCCTTAAGTCTCCAAGGAGGGATATGAATGAAAAATCAGATTCACAGAACCATGGCCCTCACACAGGATGCCCTGCTAAATTTTTAGTCACATAAGACAGATTCTCAAGGAGAAAATAAGAATGACTATCAATAAGATTCTTTTCTTTCAAGGCTCAGGAAACTCACATCTCTTCAAACACAAGCAAAAAAGTGAAAGGAGTCATCATTATATGGTCTATTTGTAAGGGTTCTTCATTCCCTTGAGTGCTTGGATCCTATTATTTTGGCATTCTGGATATTCTTCCATCCATAAAGATAATAAAAATAAAATTTTATAAAATAGTTTAGGCTATAAATGAAAGTAAAATTCCCCACAACTTTAATTCTGTGAAATAAAAAAAAAAAAAAAACATTGACTAAGTGGTCATCCCTTGAACATTTTTTACCTTAGAATATTTTTACTATAGGAAGTTACAAATAGCACCAAGATAATATAGGTTAGAGTTCAACATTTCCAACAATGAATATTCTAAGAAAAGTCAATTAACAGAATATATAGGAGGCACTATATCTGTCTGAATAGTTATTGAATGCCTGAGCTTGAATTAATTTGCATATAATTTATCTCACTAATGTGCTCTTAGGTATAATTGCATCACATTTTGTCAGGTATGACTTTCTTTTGTCTGAAGTAACTCATGCCACTCTTATGACACAATCATTTTAGAAAAATACTAGTTCTTTAAGTCATTGCACTTCTAAAAATATACATTTTTATAAATAAAGTAATAAAATTGATGCTCCAAAGTCACTTGAATATTTTGGGGACATTACAAAAAAATAAAGACAAACATTCTTCGGATTTTTTTCCACTTTTCGTTATTTCTATTTCCATAAAAATATACTGAGTGACAAGATTCAAAATAAATGCCCCCCAGGGCCATTATGAGTAACTTTGCTGAAATAATGGTAATGCCCACTTCTTCCAGAAACCCAAGTGGTAATTTTTATTGAAATTAATTCTTGAAAAACTCATAACAGATGAAATGAGAATAGAAAAGTAAATAGAGGATACCAGGAAGAGTAAGAACACACAGGTTCATTTTAAAATAATAGTTTCAGATTTTGAAGTGATTTAAAATATGCAAGAATAAACCCCACAATTAGTCCCACCATCCTCTCTTCTAAAAACCAGCCTTACACAGACTCAAGTGGGAAAGGAATATATAGTCAGCATTCTTAGCTTTTTGCATATGCAGAGGTTGCTTCTGCTTAAGCAAAGAAGGAAATAATATTACTTTGCAAGAAAGGTACAGTGCTAGGTATTTAATAAACATTTTATTAGCTAGTCTTTGTACAATTCAGGGAGATTGAATTCGTTATTCCCATTTTATGGAGGAGACAATAAGAGCTCAGAGAAGTTAACTGCCCTAAACCATAGAACAATTGAGTTGTGAAGCAAGAATTTAACTACAAGTGCATTTATAGTGAAATTTAATACTCTTTAAACTCTGATAGATTTAATTTTATGTTGATTTCACTTTGTAAAACAGCAAAGATTTCAAAAATTCTGTAATTTTCTGGGAGATTTCACCCCAATGAGGCCCCATCTTGCATTCATCTGATGAAGATTTCAATTTCTACTGAGTGGTTAAAACTGAAAAGCATTAAGGCCCCTTTACACTCCAAATTTCAGATTAACAAGAACACTGTACACATAAAAGATAGCAGAGAGGCTGGGGTTGTGGTTCAGTGGTAGAACACTTGCCTTGCATGTATGAACCACTGCCACTGCGTTTGATCCTCAGCACCACACAAAATAAATAAATAAATAAAAGTATCGATCCATCTACAACTAAAAAATATATTAAAAAAATAAAAGATAGCAGAAATTCTATGTGATGATAAGTTTTCCTATATCATGATCCACTATCATGGGACCTAAGGACAGTTCTCATGACGACCTTATGTGGGTAGACATTACTCAATTTGAGTCAGAGCAGAGAATTAGAAGTTCCAATTTTGAACTGAAAAAGAAGATAGTCAATCACAAATACATGACACTAGCTTACACACATGTGCTGCTTTTCTCTGACTCACTCTTTGAGGCTTGGAAAGGGATAAATTTTATTTTTGATATAGTAATTGGGATTCAGTCACACCATAACTCTTGTCTTCATATTATGTCTCTTCTGTCTTGTTTTATGCCCCTGATTTTGACCCAAGTTTTGTGTTGTCCAAAAGGAGTCTCTAAAATAAAAGAGGAAGGGCTGATAACAATATCAATTTTGAAAGAAACGTTCAAGTTTATATTTCTAAGAAAAATAATACTCTACATAATCATGGGGGGAAAAGACCCTCAACAATTTTGCACACAAAAAATGTTTTTCTAGTTAAGGATAGCACTTTGGTTCCCCAGACAAAATTGAACATGGTAAAAATGAAAGGACTCTCATCAAATTTCTGTCTCTCTGACAAAGCTTTGGTTGATTGTTATGGAACATACACAGACCATGAGAATAATTCTCAAGGTAGATTTTTTAGCTATTAACTTCCTATGTTTTATTTTATGATCTTTATTATATTCAAGTTGTCTGAGGGAAGTTGAGCTTGTTTCTTGGCCCCAATCTTTCACAGTGAGTAAGATGTGATTTTTCCAAATAGAGGACACAAGAAAGAAAAATGTGTAAATAAAACAGAGATGCTATTATGTGAGAATATGTGGCTTAGGCTAAATGACATTAAAGACAGTATAGATGGTACTAGTGACCCAAATGAACAATTACTACTGATAAGCCAAAATTACCATGATCCTTCAACACAACACACACTTCTTTATTCTTCTTCTAGAAATAATAACTTGTGAATGAAATATCAAGTGAAAAATCAGCCACTGACTGGAGTGGACAGACTTTGTTAACAACTGACACCTTAGCTTCTGAAAAGGACAACACGTTACTAGCTGCACCATAATGAAGTCTGTGGGGAAAGGAAGAACAAGGTAGTTGATATAATTAAATGATCAACTAACATCATATTTTCCAATTCTTTTGTTATCCTATTGGATAATATTTTTTTTTGCCTCAACTCTGGTGTAAGTCTGGGGAAGAACATTACTCCTTTATATTCTTCCATTTGGCAGTAGCAAAATTGTCCCTTGTTAGGGACAATTGAGACATCATCAAATATTCCAAATCAACTCAATGTTGGCAAATGGTAAAACCAGTTGATTCAAGATGCTCTGTCATGTATAGTTGAGAACTGTTTTTTCATGTCTTTTATTAGTTTATTCTTATGCTAAGTATTGACACTTTAATATCAACAAACGTTTATGTCCCAAGTATTTACATTTGTAAAATCCATCCTGCTTTCAAATCTATTCTGCTTTCAAAGTCAAAAGTGTCTTGATTCCCCACTGGAAAAGAATTGTGGAGAAGCAGAAAGACCTGAAAGATCTGACTATCACTTATTCAAGATGTAAGCTCAGACAAATTATTCAGCCCCCCTGAACATCTTTTTAAAGAAGAATAATGATTTTTCCCTTGCTTATAGGACTAAATAAAATAATAGTTGTAGACAACATGACTGAGCAGCAGCATTCAATAGGTAGTAGCTACCATTATATGGGTTAAAATATGACCTGAAAGCTCTCTTTCAGCTCCTACATTCTACAAAATTTGCAAAATAAATAAATAAATAAATAAATAAATAAACTAGCCCAAATTTCTCACAATGTAGTAATAAAAAATAGGTTCTACTGTCAAATTAGTTTGTTAAATGTTATGTATCATATCATTTTTCCCTTGGTATTTAAAAATTCATTTTAATATAATTAAATGTTTATAAAGTTAAGAAATACGGCTAGCTGTTTGGAACCAAGGATCTTTTAAACTTATTTGATCATGGAAATGGCTATTCCCAGATGTATTAACAACCTAAGAAGTTTTTTTTTGTATTCCAAAAAATACAAAATGCCAAGTTCATGATTATTAAAATGCCAGAAGATAAATGAATCTTCAATATTAAATTGAGTGATCTGTGACACCTAGATACAAAAGTTAAGGCTAAACAGTAGTAAGACAAGGTAAAATAAATAAGGGATACTAAGAAAGGTAAAGACCACTGATTAGGGCAAAGACTCATTGGCATGATAATCATTTTGTGTTCATAGTGTTTTAATGACTTAAACTGCCTTTAGAATTAAGAATATTCAAGATCTTGTTGAAATTCCTGGTGCAACTGTTTATTTTCCCTGAAAGAATGAGGCACAATATATCAGAATAGCTCTGTGGTTCCGGGTATATTCCTGCAAAGCCAAGATTAAGCTCAATAGAACATCTGGAGAAACTCAAAGAGGTTATTACAAATTGTATCATTTTTACATTCATACATTTGAGGAACATCAACTTTGTTTTTGGTTCAATATCATCATATATAGTGCTGGAGTTTTCTTAACACTTTTGTTTTTTATGTATTTACTTCCTTTTTAAAGCTAGCAATTCCCCTTAGTTCACTATTGTTCTATGTGGATGTCACATATAGATCTAGGAGGTGGAAAAAAGACTGTAGGACTCAAGGATTGAATTTTTAAGTTACTTTAAAAGTAAAAGAAGCATAAAACATGGAAGTTGTTTCTCGTATTTTACATTGTGTCCACTTAATTTTTTTAAACATCCATTTTAATGAGTTGAATATTAATCACTGATAAATTCTTTGCATTATTATTAATGGCAATTTATCAGTGTTCTAGCTACACTTGCTTTCATACCCATATGAAAAAAATAACATTACACAGTTATTAAAGTTAAATATATCCAAGTCTCAGAACAGTTTTTAAAGTTGAATAAAGATAGGCATTTAAATAATCTGATATTTACTGTCCAAATCTGGCCTTTTCAGCTATCATGGTACTTTGTGCATTATATTTTCAGGTAATTTTTTTTTTGCTCATTCTATTGAATCTTGTTAACATTTATAGTAAAGGACAAACAATTCATCTATTCTGATAAAATATATTGTAGCTTCCTGAATCCTTTGCATTTAGAATAAATGCCAACTTGTTTTGGTATCCATTACCACTTCCAAATTGCATTATGCAATATAATGCAAATGTGAGTTCTTAATTAGAAGGATCTGTTTTGTTCAAATGTACAACAGTAGCGGGATTTTTCAACATACTGCAGCTGTTACCTATGGAGGAAACATTTCACCTCACTAAGAGGAGCTGCACAAGTACATATGTTGTTATGGACGGATCCTTTAGTGTATCAATAAGCAATACTATTTCATAATGGGTTTCACATTGAATAGAGCACATTTTACCATTGCTTCCCACTCAATTTCTGTCTCTAGGTTGTTTTCAAAAGAGAAGATGAAATTTTTCAAGGCAATGGGACAGGGGGTGAAGAAAGGGTTCTTTATAAAGATGCACTATTTGCTAAGGTCATAAAGAAATATGCCTATATATGCATATCTACCTAAATATTGTATGTGCATCTCTGTATACATGCTGTTCCCAACCAACATTTGCATAAATATAACTGGAAGGCAGTTTCATGAAATGATAAAAATGGCAAAAATGATAAAGTATATATGAACAGATATTACAGACAATATAGAAGATAGGACATTATTGACAAAAATATAATAAATCCTTTGCCCATCAGATTTTTTTGCCTAGATTTGGACCTTTAAACATCAATGGTAAATGTTTAACTGTAGGAGTTCAGGCAGACAGCCAAATTCTGGTTTCAAAGCTACTGCTAGTTTTAGCTTAAAGAGTTTTTCAGTTTTAAGCAAAAGAAAAAGAAAGAAAAAAGAAAACATCTCTGGATATTGGCAATACTCAATGGAATCTGAATAAGTGAAGTGGGCAGAACATGGGTCCTGAAGAAATCAGCTGGCTGTAGTACTTGAAATGTGGCAAATGGGATACCAGGTGTACCAGGGAAATACCTCCTGGTTATGACTGGCCCCATTTACCTAAAGCCAGTTTATTCTCAAAGACACAAAGTAAAAAAAGAGTTGTTCTTCTTAGCCAAGCACCCTATAAAAACAGCATGGTTGGAGGTAGGGAGCAAAAGGTAAGCCAGGTATTTGAAAAGGCATGCATGACAGCAAAAGTCCTCTGACCCCTTCCCCGGGGTTTATTTGTTTTCTAAAGTTTATTAATTAAATTACCAATCTTCATTAAACTGGTTTGAACATCGGCCCTCCCTGGGGTTATTCCTACCTTTTCATGGCAGCATTAACAAATGGGTATAAGGGGCCTAGAAAATCCATAGGCTGGATCTGCAGCCTCTGGATATTTCAGACTCAGCTGCTAAAGATCCTTTGATATAGACAATAAGGGGCTTACTTAAGTGACTTTTCTTAGTTCATTTCCTCACCTCTGTCTCCCCAATGAATCCAGTGGGGGCCCTTCCCCTTCCCTCTCCAAGGTCCTCCAGCTCAGTCCCACAGCTTCAAAACTGGTCTCCCGCACCCCCTTCCCTAAAGTCTCCAATCTACCCCCCAGCCTCCCACCCCCATCTAAATCCCCTCCCGGTCACCACCAAAGCCTGGAGAAGTGGAATGCACACAATGCCTCCCTTATAGGGCTTGAGCTGGGAACTGGGCATGCTCAGTAGCCAGAGCAGATTTTTTTCTTTTGGTCGCAAGTGCGGCATCTCTCCCACTCCCACACCCCTTTTCCCCCAACCCCTTTCCCCACCCCCAGTTCCCTAATCATCCTGCTTAACCCGTTTTATGCCAAATGCCCAGTGCTCTCAGAATTCTAAAATGCGGAGGATTAACCCATCTGCCTCTAACTCTACTAAATAGTCTCACTTTGAGCTAAAGCCTCACACTTTTACCTTAAAGCCCCCGGCCCCTTAGACGCAGACAGGTAGGGGGAGTGCGAATACTACTGGATCCCAGAAAACTGGTCCCAAGAAGGCTCCATCCAGGATCGCCAGCTACCAAGAAGTATTCTCGGAGCTCTCAGATCTGCAGGGTGACTATTAGC
>NW_026000272.1:7645338-7711975 GCF_001458135.2 Marmota marmota marmota
TTTTCTTCCTAACGCACTGCACCCCAAGGTCTAGAAAGGCCAAAGGAAACTCCAGTAGCTACCCCTTATGGGACGAGAGCGCGCTGGGAAATGTGTGCGCAGCCGGGCTGAAGGCCCCCGCGACATCTCGCACAGTACCCCGCCTCCGCCACCCTGCCCGCGAGGCTGCTGCCTGGACCAGGAACCGGGGAGGGGGCTGCGCGCCGGCTCCGGGCACCGGGTTGCGGCAAAACATTGCGGTACGCGCCAGCGCCAGTGGCCCCTCCAACCGCGTCGCCGGCCCGAAGTAGCGCACAGGGGACGGTAGCGACTGAGTCTCTCTGGACTCCCTACACCTCTACCCTTGCCCGAGGGGGGACCCGCAGGTTTCCCTTGTCAGCTCCGGGGGAGCCACCTCGATCCACCAACGCTGCTGCCTGTGCTGTGTCCCCGGTAGGCAAGCTCCCTCCTCCTGGGCGCTGAGCGCCAGGCGGGGCTCTGTTGGTGTATGCCAAAATTGTGGTAGGGCTAGGTTTTGTGCAGTCTGGCCGGCAGCGGAATCTGAGCGTCCTGCTGGGCACAGAAAGATGGAAAGACAAGGAGACAGACTGCACTTGGCAGCCTGAGAGATGGCTTTTGGTACCCAACTCGTACTTTGTATGTTTTCTTTTTTGCCCTTTCCCCCACCCCCCACAATTTTAGTGCATGCTTTAGCGGTGCCATGTCAATGTGCGTATTTTTTCGTTTACATTCAGTATCCCTTTTTATCCTTTTTCTAGCTCCCTTCTCTGAGCTCTTTTTTTTTCTTTTCCATTTTCCATTTCTTCATGTCTCTTGCCCTTTCAGTGCCTCTATCCCTCTCTCCTTGGCGGACAGACTCTCGCTCTTCCTTGCCTGCTCCTCCAGCTGCTTTCGGCTTCCTCTGTTTCACAAGAGCTGTATTCGGCAACTTCCTAGCTTGTCCTTGTGCCTTTTTTCCCCTTTGCTGCTTAAAGTAGAAATTATTAGGAAGAAGAGAGCTCCTTATGCATTTTCAGATCTGTTGATGCTGCTGGTTCTTGTTTTTGTACGGAATTTGAGTTAGATTTTTGTTGTTGTTGTTGTTGTTGTTGTTGGTTTTTATTTGTTTTTATTTCTAGTTTGGTTGCTTTTTGGTTTTCCCATTTTGGGGGTGGAGGTGGTGATGGTTAGTAACAAGAAATGACTCAACTGAATCAAAATAGCTGTTGAAAATCACATCAAGGTAAAAAAGATCAAGTGAAATTTTGATTTTACAATTAAAGTTTGCTTGGGTGATGTCATACTTAAGAATTGTGAGTTCTTTTTGAAATGTCAATCTTACCTTCATAGTTAATAGGGGAAATGCACCTTTATATGGCAGCTAAGTAGCATCTCAGCAATGTTGGCTATATTTGATACCAAACTATTTAAAATGCAAATTTTCCTAGGTGGTGGCTTAATGGATTGTCTACCTTGAGATATGTTCCATTTTACCACTAGCTGATTCCTCGTGAGCAAAATAAACAAAGGAGTTTCTGTGTGACACTTTTTTTTTTTTGCATCATTTCCTCATTGTGTGTTTCTGGGTATTTTATTTATTTAATTAATATTTGGTGGTAACCATATTGAAATTGCAGCTAGCTCTCCATTCACGATGGAAAAGACTCACATACCTAAAATTGCATCAATAGAATGCACACTGTTTGTGTTCCTTTTCATATTTATTGTGAAGCAGAAATACTGTGTGTATGAATATGTGTGTGTGTGTGTGTGTGTGTGTGTGTGTGGTATTTAAGAAGTGGGCTATAACTGGTTAATTTGCTAAACATTGAACTCTACCAAGAAGTTATAATTTGTTTACAGACAGGGACATGGGGAGATAATATTGTGATTGTGTTTGGGAACTGATGCCTTTAGGAAGAAAATGTGCTATATCTGGTTCTGCAAATTAAGCTACTCAAATTGTAGTGTGTGAACTCCTCTTCCTCAGCAGGGGCAGTCTATGGTCAATGTGAAGGAGATAAGCGTTAGACCCAAACTTCAGTTGGACCTGGGTTCAAAGTGGCAAATAAAGGAACAGAAGAGGGCCTGACAGGCAAGAGCCAATTCTAGGTGTGAAAGGCTGCCTGGAGACACAGCTAAGCATGCTACAGCAAGCAGGTTCTTCTCCTGTTTTCAGGGATGCAAAGACAATAGGCTTTTCTTTTAACCCCCTATTTGGAAGATGACTGGCAGGCAACTAGATGCTATTTATTTTATTCACCTGAAAACAAAATTTGGCCATACCCTACTCAGCTCTATTTCTAGAACCCACAGGGTCATCTGTGCTTTTAAAGGTAGCAGTGTATAAGAGTGAACTGATTAATGGCAGTGTGCTTACCTATGAGCTGAAGCTCAGGCACATCTTTTTGCAGGGCAAATTCTACATAGGTCTTTTAAGCAATCCAGTCCTCCTATCGCCACCTTTCTTTGCAACCTGGGCCCTAATACGGCTCTGCTCAGCTTCTCTATCTAACACAAGCCTAGAGTTTAGATATCCACTAATTGCAGTGCCTTTGTGGTGCAAAGGACATGGCATACTTCATGATCCAGGGGATGGCTATTTGAGTTGTAAATAGGAAGGGCAGGGTTTGGTAGGTCAAATAAAAAAGAAATTCAGATTATTAAGATGTAAGTATGATTAATAATCTCCTTTTCTGTTGTTTGTTGTGTACTCAGCACATGTAAATTTTATATAAACTACAGGTATGGAAATAAAATATGTGGCAATTTTGGTGACCATTGTTTAACTGAATGCAAGTATTTGGAGTTTTGGGTGCTTTAAAAAAATACAAGGTAGTAGTTATAGCCATGTGCTCACTATAATATGATTTAAACAAAAATTTTCAAGTAATGACCATTGAAAAAATGTTTTCTTTTTATTTTTTAGATTATTTATCTTTATTCAGAAGCATAAAGTTCTTTGCTGATTGCAAGAAGATGTTTCTTTGGCTCTTTCTGATTTTGTCAGCACTGATTTCTTCGGCAAATGCAGATTCTGACATATCGGTGGAAATTTGCAATGTGTGCTCCTGCGTGTCAGTTGAGAATGTGCTCTATGTCAACTGTGAGAAGGTTTCAGTCTACAGACCAAATCAGCTGAAACCACCTTGGTCTAATTTTTATCACCTCAACTTCCAAAACAATTTTTTAAATATCCTCTATCCAAATACATTCTTGAATTTTTCACACGCAGTATCCCTGCATCTGGGAAATAATAAACTGCAGAACATTGAGGGAGGAGCCTTTCTTGGGCTCAGTGCATTAAAGCAGTTGCACTTGAACAACAATGAATTAAAGATTCTCCGAGCTGACACTTTCCTTGGCATAGAGAACTTGGAGTATCTCCAGGCTGACTACAATTTAATCAAGTATATTGAACGAGGAGCCTTCAATAAGCTCCACAAACTGAAAGTTCTCATTCTTAATGACAATCTGATTTCATTCCTTCCTGATAATATTTTCCGATTCGCATCTTTGACCCATCTGGATATACGAGGGAATAGAATCCAGAAGCTCCCCTATATTGGAGTTCTGGAACACATTGGCCGTGTTGTTGAACTGCAACTGGAAGATAACCCTT
The DNA here is from genome assembly GCF_001458135.2 of Marmota marmota marmota. Taxonomy (NCBI): domain Eukaryota; kingdom Metazoa; phylum Chordata; class Mammalia; order Rodentia; family Sciuridae; genus Marmota; species Marmota marmota. The sequence goes on from NW_026000272.1 coordinate 7,648,940, forward strand.
GGAACTGTAGCTGTGATTTGTTGCCTTTAAAAGCTTGGCTGGAGAACATGCCATATAACATTTACATAGGAGAAGCTATCTGTGAAACTCCCAGTGACTTATATGGAAGGCTGTTAAAAGAAACCAACAAACAAGAATTATGCCCCATGGGCACAGGCAGTGATTTTGATGTGCGTATCCTGCCTCCATCTCAACTGGAAAATGGCTACACCACTCCCAATGGTCACACAACACAGACATCCTTGCACAGATTAGTGACCAAGCCACCAAAAACGACAAATCCTTCCAAGATCTCTGGAATTGTGGCAGGCAAAGCCCTCTCCAACCGCAATCTCAGTCAGATTGTGTCTTACCAAACAAGGGTGCCTCCTCTAACACCTTGCCCGGCGCCTTGCTTTTGCAAAACACATCCTTCAGACTTGGGACTGAGCGTGAACTGCCAGGAGAAAAATATACAGTCCATGTCTGAACTGATACCGAAACCTTTAAATGCCAAGAAATTGCATGTCAATGGCAATAGCATCAAAGATGTGGATATCTCAGACTTCACTGAGTTCGAAGGACTGGATTTGCTCCATTTAGGCAGCAATCAGATTACAATGATCAAAGGAGATGTATTCCACAATCTTACTAATTTACGCAGGTTGTATCTCAATGGCAATCAGATTGAAAGACTGTATCCGGAAATATTTTCAGGCCTTCATAACCTGCAGTATCTGTATTTGGAATACAATCTGATTAAGGAAATCTTAGCAGGCACCTTTGACTCCATGCCAAATTTGCAGTTACTGTATTTAAATAATAATCTCTTAAAGAGCCTGCCTGTTTACATTTTTTCTGGAGCACCCCTTGCTAGACTGAATCTGAGGAACAACAAATTCATGTACCTCCCTGTCAGTGGGGTCCTCGATCAACTTCAGTCTCTCACACAGATTGACTTGGAGGGCAACCCATGGGACTGCACTTGTGACTTGGTGGCATTAAAGCTGTGGCTGGAGAAGCTGAATGATGGGATTGTTGTGAAAGAACTGAAATGTGAGACACCTGTTCAGTTTGCCAACATTGAACTGAAGTCCCTCAAAAATGAAATCTTATGTCCCAAACTTTTAAACAAGCCATCTGCACCATTTACAAGCCCTGCACCTGCTATTACATTCACCACTCCATTGGGTCCCATTCGAAGTCCTCCTGGTGGCCCCGTGCCTCTATCTATTTTAATCTTAAGTATCTTAGTGGTCCTCATTTTAACTGTTTTTGTTGCTTTTTGCCTTCTTGTTTTTGTGCTGCGACGCAACAAGAAACCTACCGTGAAACACGAAGGGCTGGGGAATCCTGAGTGTGGCTCCATGCAGCTGCAGCTAAGGAAGCATGACCACAAAACCAATAAAAAGGACGGACTGAGCACAGAAGCTTTCATTCCACAAACTATAGAACAGATGAGCAAGAGCCACACCTGTGGCTTGAAAGAGTCAGAAACCGGGTTCATGTTTTCAGATCCTCCGGGACAGAAAGTCATTATGCGAAATGTTGCCGACAAGGAGAAAGATTTATTACATGTGGATACCAGGAAGAGACTGAGCACAATTGATGAGCTGGATGAATTATTCCCTACCAGGGATTCCAATGTATTTATTCAAAATTTTCTTGAAAGCAAAAAGGAGTATAATAGCATAGGTGTCAGTGGCTTTGAGATCCGCTATCCAGAAAAACAAGATAAAAAAAACAAGAAGTCCCTGATAGGTGGCAACCATAGTAAAATCGTTGTGGAACAAAGGAAGAGTGAGTATTTTGAACTGAAGGCGAAACTTCAGAGTTCCCCTGACTACCTACAGGTCCTTGAGGAGCAAACAGCTTTGAACAAGATATAGGTCATGCAATCTAACTTCATACAGAGGACATTTATTTAATGATGAAAGTGCCTTTTGTTGACTCCTAATTTCCAAATACTATATTATCAATAGGCATAGAGGCAGGTGTTTCCAAGGGTGTCTCATTAACTGTAGCTGCAAAGATGTGTCAAGTAGAAGAGACTTTCCTTAATAGATTTTACTACATAAAACCTATACTGTGGAGTCCTGTGGGGATACTGCAAACTCTATTGCCAAAGGGATGCTTTATACACAAAATACACTGAATTTAACCTCAAGAGGCAAATCCGTTTTGTACCCCAATGCAAAACCTTCGTCTCTTTGTGCTTTGTAAAGCAAACTCAAGAAAACTGGTACCAGTGTTTGTACCTCAGCTGGGTCCTTCATCTTGCACGTAGATTAAGTTGGTGGAACTGGAATAATCCTTTTGATTTGTGGCATTGTAACAACTCTGTGTAAAGATTATCTGAAAAGTGTAAAAAAAAAATAGCATGCAAAGAGAGAACACTCGATAGTATTTGTAAATTGGTAATCTTTATGGCCTGCATCTTGAAACCACTGGATTTATAATGTTAAATTGTGCAAAATACTTGTTTAAAATATACCATGCATTACATAACTATAAAATAAATTTGAACACTCTAAGCATTACCTGTCTATACATAAAAACCTAAAAGTGAAAAAAAAATCAATGTGAGCTCCATAGCATTTGTGGTGATCTGAAGAAATACATGATGTTTATCAGAATTAAATATGGCTCAAATTAAACTAACACTAGAGTTTGTTCTCAGTTATGTGAAATACCCACAATCCTTAAAGGTTGTCCCAAATTAGCAAAGTGCTTACCGTGTGAGCGCACCCAAAGCTATTTTTGTAACATAATTCATATTTATGAAGTACTTTGTATACTAAATAGGAAAGTATGTACTCCTTAATATGTATTTAATATGCTTGACTTGTTTTCCTGATCACGGTGAATTTATCAGTAAGTATAAATTTAGATAGAAAACTATACTAAACTGAAACAGAAGGTAATGTGTACAGAAATATTTTGGACTTTGTGATCAGGTAAAATTTAAAAACAGAAAAAGCAAAAAAAAAAAACATACAAAAAAAAGAAACAAAAATAAAAAAAAAATCCAGTTCTGTGCTATTCTTGTGAATTTAGCATATTATCTTCAGATTTGTTACCAATTGTGCATTTTAAAATAGGCTCCTTAGTTTTATAGTATTATGTCTGGGGCAGATGTTATTTGCCATCAGTTGTCTTGCTTTTCAGGATTCTATGAGCTTAATTCAAATAGTTTTCACTGCAAATATTTTAAAAAAATAATGACTAAGGTTAATAATATCTTGTATGCATCAGTATCCTGTTCTTTCATCATTCTGACTACTGTCAGATAATTTAGTAGAACTGTAAACATCTTGGTAAGCTCGGCTGTCAAAGCCACACTGTAAATGCTTGCACTGGTCTCAGATGAGTTCACAGTCTGCAACTGCAACTGATATGCCCCCAAGTTTGATTGTAATGTTAAGTTCTATGTAAAAATTGGTCAAAGGAATGAAGTATTTGACAAGAGGAGATATTGAATATTTTTAGGAGCTCTTAATTGGCAAAGTGATATCCAGAAACACATTGCCTTCTTGGCCTCTGTGTGTGTGTGTGTGTGTGTGTGTGTGTGTGTGTACGCCTGTGTGTTTGTGTTTGTATCCATCTCTTATGAATTACTATATTAATCAGTAAGATACCAAGAAGGTGAACATAGTCATTCTTCATGAATTTCAGATGTTTTGGTGCAGCTTCCAAAATGATATTATGGCTAAAGTTATAACAGCAATCCCTCTGTTAAGCATTAATTTCAGGGCTTTATGTGTTTGTTCTAAGATATAAAAACAAACAAAATTTAGCGTTCATGGAGGTAGGTGTGTCTGTGTGTGTATTTGTGTGTGTATGTGTGTGTATTTGGGTATATATTCACACATATAGATAATTCGGAGATTTTTTTAATAGGAAAAAATTCTCCATATGTATGTGCTGGTGCTCTTAAAACTTTAATGTGTAATTTTAATTTTCATGACAATGTCTGTGAAAACTTTATATGAATATAAAAAAATCCTAACAAATAATTGCTTTCTGATCTCAAAAGAAATGATAAGATATGTGCTCAACAGCTTGTTTTCATCTGCAATTTCATAAGGACTTTTAATATGCCATTACCATGCATGCATGCTTCCATGGATTAAAGGGCTCCTAATGCATACTGACAGGGTAGAGATGCAAAGGCTTCAAAGGAAGTGTTTTAGTTTATCCTGTCAATGAAGTATGGATTGAGGAATCTTAAATAGACACTTATGGGAGGAACCAGAGAACTCCCTCCATGATCTGGAGATAATAGGTCATTGGGATGATGCCTTTTATTCAGTGTGGTGGTGTTTTGAAGATATTTCAAGGTTTCTGCAGAATTGTCAATGGCAAGATTACCTGCCACCATCTCAAAGCTTGCTGTAGTATATTGGCTATTTCATACTCCTGCAGAAAGGTATAAATGTTCAAAGTGTTTTTTTTAAGTAACTTAATTGTGGTTATTTGGAGGTTCTAATTGTAAATGAAAGTAACAAATCCTTGGTTAAGGCTGATATACTTTCCTTAACTAAAGTCATTGTGCCTACATTATACAGTGTGTACTATTTTGCACCTGTCTCTCATTAGTTCTACTTGTACATTTTATGATAATGTAGTTAGGCATAAGTTCTGAGTTGAGTACAAGAGCAGTTAAAATACTGTATCTACATTTTGTTGCTTCAACTATAACCTTGATGTTAGTTTAACCCCTTGAGGTATGACATGTACGTTGGTACAGCATTTTTAGTAGAACTTTGATTCAAATCTTGAAAATCCAAGAAGTGTTCATTTCTAATGTGTTCTGACACATCATGGGCTTCTTGGAATTATATTCATGTGTATGGACTGTGTTAGAACAGTTGCAAATAAAACTAGATCCTATGAAATCAATGAAGGGGTTGAGATAATATATTGTGTCCGTGTAAGATAAATCAAGTTTTAAATTATTTTTTTATGAAATCAATAAAGATGATTCAATTCTTTAAAAGTAAATCTTTGTGTAATTTTATGAGAAAGCAGCTATTAAAGTAAAGTGACTCAAGTCTATAAGGCAATTTATATTCTATATTTAGTTTTCCACTCTGAATAATAAAGTGAATAAATATATAATTAGAAAATCAGTTAAGACCATCTTTATTTTGTTGCTTTTTTAAACATTTAATTTTCATAAGCCACAAAGATACATAAATTATACAGGGCCTGGCTTCATGAATAACATCAACAGGTATTTCATAAATAACAGATTACATTTAGAAATGTATGGTGATAATACTAATCTATAATATCTTTTGCATGACATTAACATTGACATTGTACAAAATGAGCACAGTTTTTTTTTTTGTTTGTTTGTTTGTTTTATTTTTGTTTGGGTTTTTTTTGTTGTTATTATTGCATCCAAAGAGTTGGGGAGAAAATATATTAAGAATGTATTTATAATCAATATTTTGAAATAAACTAAAGAAAACACATTGTATTGGCTTTACCCTGATTGATTACTAGTGTTTTAGATTAGTTTGTAAAAAATATTCAAGTAATTCTACAAAAATCTAATGTAATTCACAGAAAGGAACTGTTTTAAGGACTTTTGTTTGGTTTTAATTGAATCAAGGTATTAGAAAGACTTTACTAAATGCCACTTTTATGAAAGTATTAATAAAATTGTTTGCTACAATGGTATTTCTGAAGCCACAGTGTGCTTGCGCTCTCTATATATATACATATTTTTTTCATTATTTTTCAGAAGAAATAGAACAGTAGCACTCAGTCACAGCACTCAGATTTGAAAGTAAGATATATAGCTTTTAGAATATGGTTTATAATCCAACTTAATTATTAAATCTTTGTTAAAAGATGCTTTCCTTACAAACATCTTGGCAATCTGTGTTCCTTCCCACTGACAGCCCCTTTGGAAAAGAGTCAGAGAGAGCCAAAATCAACATGCTTTGATTCTTGCCCATTTTCATTCATCAGTTGGAATCTGACATAACTTCAGATAAGCAAATATTAGTATTTGATCTTAACTATCTATTCAGATAGTTGTAATAGAGCTACAGAACCTCTGTGTATCATAACCAGCTTGACTGTTTGCAGGTTACTTACCTGTTTATGGGTGACTTTTGATTTTTAAATTTTTTGGGGGGGGGGAGTCACTTTGAAGATAATCAAAATTATCAATCCATCACTTTATGAAGATACTGTGGTTGCGGAAAATGAACCAATTGCCTTATGACTAATTTGAGGGCACAGAAGAATATAAACAGACAGTATTGACCAATAAATGGGATTAAGGCATGTGTACTTCATGGAGAAGTAAAGATGGGAACAGAAGGGAAATAAAATATGATTGCTATGGCCTCACATCTATGCATAGCTGTGCTGAAGGCATGAAAAGTATAGATAGCATGTGTAAGTACTTTTGGACTAAATATCTTGTGCATCACAGGAGATATATGGCAGGATTGTGTTATTTTAGTTTGTTTTTTTATGAGAATTGAGCACAGGGCTTTGGGTGTCAGCCAGTCTGTTATGTAGACAAGTGGCATCAAATCAAGAGTTGACTTCATTTCCATTGCTCATTCAATTAGTCACTATGGTCAGATGGGCTGAACTAAAATATCCTGTTTGTGGTATCACTTACTGAGAATAACTAGTGATTATATATCAAGTTTACCTGATTATCATTAATCCTTAAAATTCAGACTTCCTGTGGAATCTGTCTTTTGTTGAAATAAAAGCAAATAGGAGGACAAAAGACTTTTAAAAGCTTATTTTATTCAAACTTCCCTTTATCTAACTTTGAAATTTATTTATTTACTAATTTTTTTTCATTTCAATTTAGTTTCCACTAGTTGATATGATTGCATTTTAGAAGGGAAAATTAAAAAAGGGAAACTCTATCTTGTATCATATAAAATAATATGAGTTTATTGTTTTTAAAAATTTTTTTAATTTATTGTTTCTGTGTCTGCAGAAGGAAAAAACAGTGGGGCTCTAAGACATTTGAATACTTTGGGTCAAAATAATTGCTATTAAGAATGAAAAGATTTGAACTTCTCATTACATGATAATTACCAGATTCACTGACTATAAAACATAGAACCAAGAGAGGATTACTCAATCCTTGGCTTTAGTTTACTTCTGTAGATACTGCCTAGATAAGAATAGAAGTTCTGCTTATTCCATTAATCCAGCAAAAATGAGAAATAATTTTACTTTAAAAAGTTCATGAATGGACCCTTCAGAAAGATAAACTGAATACATAATGAATAAATATATATTATTCATTTTAATTTACTTACAGAAAGAAGATAGTCTTTTAAAATTTCTGAAGAATATACTTACTTCTCTTAGTTGGCAACTCAAAAATACTAGTTCGTGTCAGATGCTGCTGGTTAGCAGCCTAAGGTAGCCATGTTGTGCTGTGGATACTGCTCATGGAAACGTTTGAAAAAATCAGTAAGCTCTGTTCTCCCTACTAAGAATTGCAATGTATATTTCCATCCTTGTTTCATGTAAATTGAACCATTGTGCTAAAATTCTGGAGTTGGTATGCAGTAACTTTAATGCTGTTTTCACAAATAAAAGTCTTTTCTTATAGGTCACATTTGTAGCTATTCAGTGTGTTTATTAGTGTGAAATTAGTGAAACTCAAGTTCAAAAAGAAATGGAAATAATCTGTTTTATAGCTGATGCAATTATTATGTTAGTTTATCTGGATAAGCAAGCTCTATCTATGCACACACATGCACCCGCACACAGAATGAACAACACATACAAATGGTGAATTATCCACAAATGGAAATAGATACTTGATCTTAGCAATTAAAATGTTTCTGCCTTGACTACCTACATATTTCATATCAAATTAGATATTATGGCAGATAATTGTTCTAAATTTTGCTTTCACTTTAAATTGAAACTTGACCACTGTGTCATATACAGCATCAATTAGGTCCAATTTATCTCTCAGGAGTTCCTTGGGTTTCAGTATTGTCTATCATGAGAATCAAGTTTGCTATTCTTTATTTGTTAACTTCATCACCATCTTCCTCAATCTGTAAGCTTACTAAATAAATGTTGCTGTATGCTACCCAACAATGGTGCAAATCCATGCTATTATTACCATTCACAAACATTATTCAGAGCACCATGTAAAAGCATCTAAAGCCAAAGCAAGGAGACCCTCTGTGAGGATTTGATTAGAAATTACTGCAACATTCAAGTTTTCTTAATACAAGAAGTAATAGTTGGTTGAAAATTATACCTAAAGAAACCTGAAAACAAAGTTAGGATTGGGGAGAATAAGGACAAAGGAATATGCAGAGAAAAAAAAAATGTTTACTTATTAGCTAAAATCCAGTTGCTGAGCAATTATGGTAAAATATGTGAAATCTTAGACGTTTTTCTTAATCTTAATCCTTTATTTACTTTAATTGGATATAAAATCCAGACTAGTGTCAATATGGCAGTAGTAATTTATGGGGTTTTTTGTATTTATTTATTTATTTTACAGAATTTGCAGGTCAAATAACACAAATAGTTAGTTTTTCAGCCCCCATGAAATTTTTTTCTCTTTCTTGACTGATATCATTATTTGACTGGCTGTCAGAGTCTTCTGATACGGCTTTAGCTGTTAAAATGATGATAAGCAGTATTTTTGTTTAATGAGCATAAGAAGTAAGACATGCATAATACACATAAAGTACTTTGATAGGGAGCAAAATAAATCAGTACAAACATTTGGATTCCCAATCCTGTGGTAAAATGCTGGTAGGCCTTCTTGTTTGTTTTCAGAAATTGTAGTTCAGCAAAAATTATTAAGTGCCTATTTCAGAAGCTATTTCCTACATGAACCCCCAGGAAACCGTGTATCTGCCATGGATCCCCTTGCTCCATAGCAGGATATGTCGTACTTGCCAAGTCTTCCCTGCTGGAAATTCTTCTCTTCTGCTGTTACAAACAGCCAGCACTATCTATGGCATGGACTAGCTTAGGGAAAATTTTTCATTGTGGCTTTGTTGGTGGCAATACATAGAAAAATCCACAATTCTAAGTCCCAGCCAGTATTCACCATTGTAATATAACCACACTAGAGAGCATTTTGGTTGTGCATATTTTTCACATTGCGTCTTAGTTTTTGCTCATCAGTTCCCCTCTAGCCCACAGACGCTAGTAGTCATTTTATTCATCATTCTTCCAAAGTAGAAACTACCTTCTATCATGGAAACTTTAAGTTACTTAAAAGAGAAAAAAAAAAACAATCATCACACTCCTCTCCACCCATTTCCTTCTATAACTTCTAGAAATACAGAAAATTAATGTAGCAGGTAATGGATTTAAATGGAAGTCCTGCTGACATAGAAATATTTATAAGAAGATAGAGTGAGGTATCAGGGAAAGAAAGCCAATTTTTGGAAGATATTTCTTGTATTTTAGATTTCCTTTCCCAACATTAGAGTTTCATGTCTTAGCTCATGAACTGCATCCAGAGAAACCAGTTTATACTCTTGAATCTCTGCAGTAACTACAGATGTATATTATTGCTGACATGTTGGTCAGGTTTACCATGTGTTGTCATAAACATGGCTGTTATTTTCTCCTTTCATTCTCTACTTCAGAAAATATTCATTTGCTCAGATTTGGCACAGCTGCTGAAATTCTGCTGTATCAATTCTCACCATGAAATTTCACAAAGCATTTTTTTTCTATATGTAACTAAGCAGTTACACAGAATCGTGTATTGCAAACTAAACAAAAAACATCAGAATTAAAAAGATAACCAGTGAGCTCTTAAGAAAAGACAGCTTTACAGAACCAAAATGAAGGCATTTTATTAAAATTGCACCATGGTCAACAACCTCCCTTTAAACTTGCTGGCTTTTTATAGGCTTCAATGGATGCATCATCAGGGAAGTAGGATCAGCTCATATGCAGCATTTCCACTCTTTGTTTCATCTTCTTGGTTGCCTAATTGGTTCTGCAGTGTAAAATGTGTGATCACTAACTTGGTTATTTAATGTCCAATGCATATATGATTTTATCTGGTTATTAATGTATTAATGCATTGGAGAAAGCTCTTTCTATAACTGAGTGAGACTGCACTAAATGGCTTTATATCATCTTAATCATTACCAGAACAGAGGTAAAATAAGTGCCTATTTTTATAATCTTCAGTGTTTAAGGACCATCACAGAAGATGGAGTATTATGCACTCATTCAATTTTGGAATCAAGTCATGTGGTCCCAATCCCTTGTTTTTCAAAGAGAAACTGGGGCTGAAAAGGGGAAAGTGACTTACCTAAGGTCACGTAATATATTATGGCCACTCCAGTGTAGGATCTGACTGTCACATAGAGTTTTATTTCCATTGTAGTACTCTGTTTGGAAGTTTCAGGGAGGAGAATGAGGATCTGTGGGTAAGTTACAGGGAGACTTTCCATTGTAGAATAAGGACATTTTCCATAAGGTTTTAGAGCAGCCTATAACTTGAATGAACTTGATATAAAATGTAGGCTTCTTTAATCATGGCAGAGTCTAAATTGAGAGTCATCCTAACAAGGAAGATGGATATCAATCAAGAAAATGTATTTGAATGCAAGCTTGGATGAGATGATCTTGGAGTACATTTTTAATGCTAAGATACTAAGGATTCTCTGATGTAAATACTAAAATCATTCAATACGATCTATCATATGTGTTTTGCCCTCAATGTGTGAATACTTGATCTATTGTATTTATTTACTAACAGGTGATATCCACTACATTTTAGTGTTACAAATCAATAACCCCAAAACACTAGTTATATATTAGGCTTCATGTTAGATGAGCAATATAGTAAAATTCCCCCTGATTTATAAAACTTTTAAGTGTAAGCATTCCAAAAAAGAAGACTCAGTCATGTTTAATTTTTTATAAAGGAGAAAAAAACAACTACCTTTGTACATTGCACTGAAGATGGCACTCTAGTAACAACCTCACACTAGAAAGGATAAGACATGCTAGTATTTATTATTTCAATCCTCAATTTCAACATGGGGGTGATTTCTTGAGCCTGGCAAACAAATCACAAAGGTTAGTTTATTGTGTTATCATCTTCAATAATTGGAATTAGGTCTTTTTATTATTTACCCTCAATTATTTAGGGTTGAAATTTATTTTAGAGAATTTTATGTCAGATTTCAGCCCAACAAACTATTTAAGAATCCACCTGAAAATGAACTATGAAAAAGGATATTCTCAGAAACGGTTATTTGAATTTCATTCCACAGAGACAGAAAGTTTTCTTAAAAGGGAAATGAAAGAAAAAAAATCAGACTCAAATGTTCTTATTTGTTAGCTTGCTTTGAGGGCATTGTCAATTTTTAAAGATTCTAGGTATGTCTATGATGACTCTAAATGAAATTCTAAGGTTATTTTTTGAAATACAATATCATTTAACCAGAACCTTATGAAACATGGCTACTGTGCATTCACTGGTCCATTTAATTACTGTATGGTGTCTATCTAGCAGAACATATTGACACTCTGCCCTGCCTCTCTCTTCCTCTCACATGCCCACTGATGATACCACTTCACCCTGCTTAATGCCTGTGCAGCCCCATAGTTCCACACTCCCATTAAAACTGTACTTTTGTTTAGTTTTTTCTTCCTATTTCACTTTAATATACCATATTAACATGCAGCTAGTCAACATGCATGTTAAATATGTCAGTTTTCTCTGAAATATTTGCATTTTAAGAGTATGTTAAAGAGTAAGGGAGGAGACTACATTAGTAGAATTAATGACAGCATTTCAGGGCCATGACATACAGTGGACTAGGAGGCAGCTGAGTCTAGCTCAGATCAATGGAGAGTGATACTAACTTATACTGACTTTCAAGAAACCCCATATTAGGTCCCCTTAATGGTTTTTATTCATTCAACTTGTTCATATTAGACTGGGAAAAGGAAAGGTGGGTCAATCATGTAAGGTTCTCCCATGGAAATGACATTTGAATTAAGGTCCTGAAAGAGGAGTTCAAATTAGATTGGAGTTGGGGAAGGCATATGAGACTGAGGGAGAAACACCAATGTAGGAATGAGCTTATTATGTGGTGCTGATGAAGTAGGCAAGAAGGAGATCAGAGGTTGACATGTATTTTCTGTGAAGGGAAGATAGCAACTATTGGAGATTTTGGAGACCATATCGTCTTTGTTGCAACTAGCCAATTCAGCCCTTGTATTATAAAAGCAGAGACTGTGGGGAAATGAATAGGTGTGACTGTGTTTTTAATAACACTTTATTGGCAAAACAGGCTGGGAGATGAATGTGGCCTATAAGCCATAGGTGCTGACTCCAACGCTAAATCATAGAGAGCCTGGTAGAAGTCTTTCATGTGCTTTGGGAAGTGAATGAAGGTTTTCAAAAGCATTGAGGTAACATGATTAGATTTGTTTAGGACGCACCTCTGGCTATTATATGGCAGCTGGACTAAATGGAGCAAGGAGCAGAGTTTAAGGAGGGAAACTAGTAAAGAAACTTGCAGTAGTACTGAAAAAAGATGATGGCAACTTAGTTAAGATAAAGAAAATATTTGGTTGTGAGCTCTATTTTGAATGTAGACTCTGCAGGACTTGTAATTAAACTGGATATGAAGATCAAGGATGACAGAGGAGTCACATATCTGGAATAATGAAGATGCTGTTCTCTGAGATGAGGAACCCCAGGATAGTGCTGACCATTGGGGGTTGATAAAAGTGTTTCATTTTGGACATGTTAAATTTGAAATGGCTAAGGGTCTTCAGTTGTCAGTTAGGTGACTGAATTTGTTGGACAGGAGCTCCTAGGAGCCATTTAGGCAAGAGATGGAATTGAGAATCATCATTGACACTTAGGTCATGAAAGGGGGTCACAGAATGAGAAAACAATGCCCCACAATGAGTGCAGATGCTTTAGAATTTGTTTTTCAGTGTTATCTCTGTTGTGCAACTTCTGCATCAGAATCACTTGGGGTACTTGTTAAAATCCAGAATGACTGCCCCCTCCCAGAATCTCTGTGAGCAGAGCCTACAAGTATGCATTTTAAAGTTTCCCAGCTTATTATTATTACATTAAATTGTGGGAATCTCTGCTACTGTGATTATTTGGAAGAGAAAACTCCAAAAAAGAAAAAAAAAGTAAGTGGATAGGTCAAGGGGAAACCAGGAAGCTATGGGGTCCTGGGAGCTGAGAGAAAAGAGTATTACAAGAAGAAGTCAGTGACTCTCCGTGTCCAGTGTTGCTGAGAGAACTGAATGCACTCTAACCAGGCTTTTCTGGTCCCTGCTTTACTTGGATCACATACAAAACAGATGTGAGAACAGCTGTGAGACTTCATGCCATAATAGGAGACAAAATTTCAGACAAAAACTGCACAGAGAGAAGGAATTCTCTGAGAAATGACGGACAAAGATCAGGAGCAGAATACTGGGCAAAGTGGAAGCAAAAGATCAGTGCAAGGAAGACTCTGATATTCCACAGGGGAGACATGGAAGCAGCAAAGCCAGCAGCAGGAACTTACCAAGCACAGGAGGTGAAAGTGAGCACCCCACGTCAGTACTACAAGGCAACATATGTGGGCTACAGGGAAAGCTCACCCAACTCCAGTGCTTTTTGAGAGGCCTTATGTTTAGTGGTCCTGTCCCTTTAGGGATGAGGAACAAACAGGTGTCTGGAAGCTTCAGCTATTTGCTGTGAGCTTCGAATTGTAGCAAATTCTGCCAGGAAAACTCCACTCTCACCCTACTCTGCCATGGCAACATATCCACAATAAAGTGTGTGTTCTTTAAAGTCGAGTTGGTCCGTATTCATTGAATGCCTATGATGTGTTTTCTCTGAGCTGGGTGCTGAAAGAGGCAGAAGGGTTGGACTAAGTCCCAGTCCCCAGAGAGTGTATAACCTAGTGGAGATGGCAGGTATGAAAATGATTGAATAACTAGAACATTACATTCTCAATGCTGTAATATAAAGTCAATGTGCTGCATGAACAGGTGCTCAGCTATGAGAAGCAAGAAAAGCTTCAGAGTGGAGGTGCACTGGGACCTAACATTTGAAGGATTGTTTGGATTTTGATATGCAGAGAAGGAAGTTCCCACTAATAGATCTGTTAGTGTAAAAGCAGAGAGTTGGGGGGTGCTTGGTGTTCTCAGGAGTCGGGGTGGTTCTGTGTGGCTGAAGCATGTTCCTTCTGAGTGATATCCTCACTGTTTGTCCACCTGCATGACTCACAGGGACCTCAAGCTCAGTAATGTCAGACTGACATCATTATTCTCCCTGCACAGAACAGTCTTCTAGTCTATGACATCCTCATGATCAACCTCTCAGCTGCCTGGATGATCCAGTTAGAATTCTGCTCATCATTGTGAGTCCCTCCCTATTCTTCACCCCACATCGACAATGTCTAAGGATTCTCTCTCACATTTTTCCTTTCCATCCCATTGCCACCATATTGGGCTCTCTTGGACCTCTGCTGAAGCCACCTGGCTGCTCTCCCTGCCCTGCTGTCACACTCTCCCATTAATTTTCCACACAAATCATCCACAGTCATCTTAAACTTCAAATCACACTCAAGTCCCTTCAGTGACTTCCCACTGCCTTCAGGATAAGATAAAAATAGCTAAAAATCATTTTCCTTTGTTGAGTACTTATTACATGCCACTCACTTTTCTCAGCACTTCCCATGTATTAATTCTTTTTTCCCCATTTTTACTGTTTGCTGAACCTCAGATTGTTGCTCTTTTATTGTATATATTTAAGCTGTATGACAAGATGTTTTGATTTACTTATACATACTGAAATGGTTGCTACCATCAAGCTACTTAATCTATCCATCACCTTCAATAGTTACCTTTCTTTTCCTTTGTGGTAAGAGAGCACAAAATCTATTCTCTTAGAAATTATTTAGTATTTGAAATTGTTAACCATAGTCCTAATGCTGTATATCCGATCTCTACAATTATTCATCTTATATAACTGCAATCTGTACTCTTTCACCTGGTAACTGGGGATCTCTCCGTTTGTCTGTATTCAACTTTTCTTAGATTCCACATATAAAAGACATGATGCAGTATTTGTCATTCTGTGTCTGGCTTATTTCATTTAACATTATTCCATAATTTCTTTATCCATTCATCCATCCACTCTTAGGTGTGTCCATGTCTTGGATATTATGAATAATGCTTCAGTGAACATAGGGATATCTACATAGGGCCTGATTTTATTTCCTTGAGTATATACCTAGCAAAGGGATCAGTGTGTCATGCGGTAGTTCTATTTTTAAGTTTTTAGGACTCTTCATACTGTTTTCCATAATACCAATCTACGTTCTCACTAACAGTGCACAAAAAGTTCCTGTTTCTCTACCCCTTGCCAACACTTTTTTTATCTCTTGCCTTAACAGTAGTTAGCCATCCCAACAGCTGTGAGGTGCTCACTGTGGTTTTGATTTGTATTTTCTTGATGATTGTTAATTATTGAGTTCCTTTTCATATGTGTATTATGTCTTTTATGGAAAAATGTCTATATGGGTTCTCTGTCCATTTTAAATCAGATTATTAACATTTGTTGTTGGGGATATTAACCCTTCATCGTATAAATGGTTTCTAAACAATTTTTTTTTCCTAATTGATAGGTGCCTTTTCATTTCTTTGATTGTTCCTTTGCTGTGTGAAAATGTTTTGATTTAATGTAGTCCTACTTCTTTATTTTTCCCTTTGTTGCCCGAGCTTTTGGCGTCAAGTGTAAGATATTGTTACCAAGGTCAACTATCAAAGAATTTTTGTCCAAGCGACTTTTTGTTGAAGGAAGTACAATTGTCCCAATTTACAGATAAGAAATAGAGATAAAAGGAGATTTAGAAATTTTCCCAAGCTTGCATATTAATAAATGACAGAGCCAGAAAAAAAATCCAAGTTTTTCTGATTATGGAGTCTAGACTTTTGTCTGCTATGCTATGTGGCTCCAGTGAAATGTAAACCCTTTACCAAGGACTACATCCCCAGAATGGCTGAACCTTTGCTGCTCTCTCCAGCCTTAACTCATGGAATTGTTTCCTTCTCTTCCTTAATATTCTATGTGGTCTACTGAACTAAATGATTATAATTCTATGAGTTAATTTAATTAAGGTGCCATGTTCCCTTATTCCCAAGCTTGTGGACAGGAAAGCTGCATTCCTCTTTTGGCCAGGTTCACTTCTATTATTGTCTTAGATCTCAGCTTATTTGACATCTTTCCCAGTAAGATCCTCCTGTACATCCCTACAGTACCTGTGCTAACTCCTCTTTCAGCTCATTCTACCTTGTATTAAAATTGCATGTTTTCTTATCTACCTCCCCAAATAAAATGTGAGCTTCTAGAGCACTGGGATACATATTGTTCCTGTTATGTGTACTATGCCTAGCCTAGTACCTGGTGCTTAGTATATAGTCAACAGATATTAATTGAACCAATAATTATATTAATGAATATGGTAATAGATGAAGTCTGAGAGAGAGAATTTAGAGACAGGTTGTTAAAGCCTTTGGATGCCATGCTAAGAAATTCAACTATTTCCTCAGTTAATGAGGAGCCATTAAAAGATTTTGAGAAGGGAGAGATGTGATCTAAATGTTTTTATTTTAGGAAGGTGAGTCTGGTGATCTGGATATTGGAGCGAGAATTTTGAAGGAAAAAAGATAATTAGGATGTTATTAAAGTAATTACAAAATTAGAACATTGTTCAAGTTTTTGCAGGATAAAAACTGCCTCCAAACTCAGCAGCATACACCACAAGTCAGTTGCTTGTGGTGATGGGTCTGTGGGTCAATAACAAAGGCAGTGCTTTGACTGAAGGCATGTGGGTTGGCTGGTCTAGGCTGACTTGTCCCCAAGTTTCAAGTTTAGTTTTGTTATTTTTATGTGTCTCTCATTTTTCTGGGACCAGTTGGCTACCCAGGAATAGCTCTTTTCCTAGCAATGTCAGAAACACAAGAAGGCAAGCTTGACAAAAAAAGTACATACCAAGCCTCTTCTTGCATCATGTTACTTACCAAAGGAGCTACAGAGGCAAGTCTAACATCAATGGAGTAGTGAAAATATGCTTATCATCAGTGTTAAAAAGGAGGGAGTGACTATCACTGAATAATAATTTTCCTATAGTTATTGTTACTAATGGGAATATCATATCTCTGAAGTCTACTGGGATGGAATAAAAGCTTGAGAAACACAGCTATAGATGACAGGTGATATGGGCTTGAAATATGAGAGGAGAAGCAAACAGAAAGACAAATGAATGGATGGGAAGAGTAGGGAGAAATAAGAGCCAGTGATGACCTGAAGTATTAGAGACAAGGTGATCAATAATATAGACATGGCTTGAATGAAGATAAAGAATGGGATGGAAATTCATTCACTCAAGAAATACTCAAGATTATGTACAAGTCCCATATTCACAGATGTAGATATGGTTTCTATCAACATAGATCTTGCAGCCCAGTGAACTTATGCACATACAACATATATAGAGATAAGCATATAAAGAGATGAGTATGTATATGCATGTTGTGTGTGTGTCTGTGTTTTAGAAAGAGTAAAGAAGGTAAAGAAGGGTAAAAAGGCACATACCAAGCCTCTGCTTGCATCATTTTACTGACCAAAGCAGCTACATAGGTAAGCCTAACATATATGGAGTACATTTGCCACAGGGTAAAGAAGAAATTGTGAGAGTTTAAATTCACCTTAGAAATCAGTAGTGGAGAACATCAGTATATATCTAAGCCCTAAAAAATTGGTGTGGTTTGTATAGATGGCATAAAGGGTGCAGGATATAGCCAAAGCAAAGGCAGATAGTGGAAATTATCTGGAATATGTGAGAGGTACGGTATATAAAGCATTAGTGAGAAATAATTCTGGACATGAAGGCTTTTTTAAAGCCTCTTTTAAGAGTAAGTGACAAAAAACAACCTGAATTAGCTCAGGAAAAACAGGAAATTTCTAGAAAATATTTTAATGTGTCTCAAAAAACCAATAGAAATGGTATAGTTAGTTGACCATGACCTAACTGAAACCTCAAATGCTCTCAAGCATCTCTTTCCAACTTACATCTCTATTTGTTTCTATTGTTCTTCTTCTGTTCCACTTCTCTCTCAAACCAATCCATCCATGCATTCTGTGAATTCTACCTTCAATATATACCCAGAACTTTCCACTTTCCACTAGTCCATAGCTATCTCTAAGTCTAAAGCATCATTATTTTTCTTCTAGACAATGTAGTCATCTTAACAAACTGCTCTCCTTACTCTTTCCTTTGTACCTCTTCAATCTGTTCTCAACATGGTAAGCAAAGGGTTCTTCAAAGTAATGCATGATAGGTCATGTTACTTCACTTTTCAAAATGCTCTTGTGGTGCCACATTTTGTTAAAAAAAAAAAAGAGAGAGAGAGAGCTGAAATTCGTAGAAGGCCCAGCACAATCTAACCTCCATTACTGTTCTGACCTTATCCCCTATCACTTTCTACCATTCTTTGTACATGTCGGATACATTTCAATTTCCTCATGCCTGGAACACTTTCCCTCCAGAAAGCCTCATAATTTATTCCTTAGATTCCTTAGGGTTTAGCCCAAAAGATACCTCCTCAATGAATCCTAACATTACCGCCTGATTGCAAATTGCAACCTGACCTTGCACTCTAACTTCCCTCCTTACCCTGCTCTGAATGCCCCCTTCTAGTGCACTATATAATTTAATTATTATGTTTATTATTGCCCATGTTTCTTCTCTAAATTATAAAGTTCAAAAGAGTAAGAATGTTCATGTGATTTATTTGCTTTATAATCCTAGTAACAAGATGAACACCTGGCAAGAAGTAGGGGCTTAATAATTTTGTCAGATGAGTGAATAAAACTGTAAGGAGACAACAGTTCTCATGTGTGTGCCATGGCTAGAGGATATGTGGGTGAAGGTTTCTGAGTGGGTAATAGGAAGAACTGCAAGAAAGAAGGTGCTCTTCCAGCTGACAACAATCTTTCCATAAAACCCTACTATAAGACTGGGGTTGTGGCTCATTGGTAAAGTGTTTGCCTAGCATGGGTGAGGCAATGGGTTTGGCTCTCAGCACCAAACAATAAATAAATAAAATAGGGCTGGGGATGTGGCTCAAGCAGTAGCGCGCTCGCCTGGCATGCATGCGGCCTGGGTTCGATCCTCAGCACCACATACAAAACAAAGATGTTGTGTCCGCAGAAAACTAAAAAAATAAATATTAAAAAATTCTCTCTCTCTCTACTCTCTCTACCTCTCTCTTAAAAAATATAAATAAATAAAATTAAGACAATATGTCCATCTACACCTAAAAAAAGAAAATTTATAAAAATCTACTATAAAGAGAAGTTTTTGTGACACCTGCTTCAACCCCTAATTAATGGGGTCTCCTTTCTATTTTCAAAGCTCTTTAAACAATCCTCAATAAAACTTGGATTTGGATGCATTCTTCATTGTTACGTACATGTATTTTCCCGTGACAGTGTGGAACTTGACTTGAGCCCATTGCTCCTAGAAAAAAATGATCATTAAGAAAAATCTTCTACCACCCATTTGGTGTCCCCTGAAATGAGTTTTCCAACAAAGAACCAATTTTTTCCATATGATAAAGCTAAGATTCTCTTATGAATACTTATGACAGAGCTAGATACAGATCCTGCAAATTATCATTCTTTGTCTCATGAATGATTAACAGAAATGTTTAACAGAATGATTAACAGAAATGTCCTGCTGACAAGTTGGAACAAATGTCCACTAACTTGACTTGACCAACATTCATCAGGCTTCTTTTTCTTCCTCAGACCCATGAACTTTGACCTGCCCTCAACCTGAGCCAGCCCTCCTCTAAGATTGACTTTAAGGGTAAAGTGTTCTCTGACCTCTGTCCAATCAACCACACTTTTCACCCCACTTTCACAATCCCCAGTCTTTCAAGCCTTTTTTTATTTTTCCCTGTTAAAAGAAAAGCTCTTCCCTGACTAACCATAGAGACCCTACAGATTTCATATTGGATCCTTCCCCCTGTTGCAACCAGCCTTCTTATTCTGCTCCAAGTCTTTTTTCCCATTTCTCTTAATAATTCTTTTGAATAAAATAACACCTTACTAACCCTAGATGATTTATTTTTTTATTTAATTTTTTAAAATTTTTTGCTTTTTTAAATTTTTTTTTAATTCTGAGATAGCGTCTTGCTAATTCCATGAGGCTGGCTTGGAACTCCCCATTTTCCTGCCTCAGCCTCCCTCTGAAATCACTAGAATTACAGGTATATGCCACCATGCCCACCTTATTTCCACTTTTCTTAAGGACAGTAGTCATGTATGTTTCAGTTCAGGATGCCCAGTACCAGCACCTGGCCTGCTAGTATGGGTATTGCTGCATATCAGCTAAATAAGCACATATGAGTAAATAAATAGTACCATAGCAGGTGTTGAAATATTTGCTTGGAAAAACTAAAAAGAACTAGGCTTCCCCTTCTTCAAAGATACTGCGCTTTAGGTAGTTTGTGCAACTGATGTTTCTGTCAATTCAGAAGGTTGGGATTATTTAGGCAGAAATCTTACTTTGTAACCATACCACAAAATTAGCCTAAATCATACACTGGCCTGTATTTCTGGCTATTTTTTTTTCCAATATGAATTAGAAAGGGCTTAAGTCAAGGTATTTACTCAATCAAGCACAAGGGTTTGTATTTCCTTCTAGCTTAGCAAGGCCCTTGAGGGAGTCTGGGGTTATTGAAAGCAGAACTGGCAGTACATTACTCCTACTCTTATTTGTGGGTGTGCTCTACTAAGCTCAAGTGCAGCTTTTGTTGCAGGGATTTGTGTTGTTCTAATTCTTCACAGGCATCTCAGGTTTGAAAGAATTAAGTATTACAGATTTTTTGTAAGAGCTGTCAACAATTCCATTTGAGACAAAAGTCCCTGCATCCTCCTAGCGATTTCTATATGGGGTCTTTATGTTTCCCAATCTGCCCTAGCTTCTGGGTTTAGGTAAAAGGGAACTCACCTATCTCTTTCTTTGCTTCCCTTTCCTCTTTTTCTTCTTTCTCTATAAAGAAAATCAATTTTCATTTTTCTGTGTGTGTGGCTGCTCTGCTGGTTAAGGAAGGAGGGTCTTGATGAGTTCTCACCTTTCTGTGAACAGAGCTAGCATTTGGAGTGTGGCTCTGTGCTCCTCTTAGAAAGAAAGCAGCAGGCTGGGTGGTCTACTCAGTTGCATGTGGATGTCAAATGGTAGAGTACTGTGAGTCAAACATCAGCAGAGTGGATAGAATGAGCCCACTCTAACTATGGGTTCTGTTTTTATCTCCAGTGGATGCAAAATAAAACTGGTAAAAAAATGTTCACTAGGGAGGACACACTGTGTACCCCATCCTGCTTCACATGGGTCTTTTGTTGATAGACAGAAAGTCAATCATGTCCCATGGGAAATGAGTTTTGGGAGAAGAGTCCCCAAAATGGCCCCTACCTCATAAGGATGCAGCAGACAAAGGTAAAATTTCAATCTTCAATGAAAAGTGGTGAGGAGGCAGCCTGGCTTAGGAACTCAAGCTGAAAAGACAGGGGAGAGCTGGCTCCAAACTATTTGGTGAAGCTAGATGGTGTTACCCACGCTTGTTGGCTGCTTCACTCCTCTGAGGTTTTATATATATATTTTTTTAATATATTATAGAAGGGAGGGTCCAGAAATAATTGCTATGCCATTTGTCATGTGAATTTCAAATGAGTTGCCAAATCTTCAGTGAACACCATTTTGAAAAGTGCTCCATCAATTGCCATGCTATGGTCAGTAATGACTGTCCTTTCCTTCTTATTCCCTTGTGTGTTCAGACTTGCTAACACTCAAAGTTAGTTTATAGTCATGGTCTCCTCTACAGCAGCCTAGGATAGGACATCGGTATTTTTAAGGTAGAAAGAAAGAAAAATGTCATGAATATTTTCTAACATTAAACATTATTGCCTACTCTACACAGTAAAAATAAGAAATTTCAGAGGGGCACTGAATTTAGTTTTGTTTGGCAGGGAAAGTTCAGCAAAAAGGGAGTAAAATTAATTTGGAAGCAGATTGACTATAAATAAATGACTTGGATTTTAAAGTCAGTCGACATCATTATAGAAGAATCAAAATCTAGGGGAAAAATCAATTTTTCCCTATATTTTATTTTTACTAAAAGATAGAACCAGATTTCTCTCATCTCATTCTATTTCTGCCTTCAACTTTCATACTCATTCACTAAAACCAATTGAGACTTTTTTTGTGTGTAATCTAATATTTTCACCTACAGTTACTTATTCCTTTGGTTTTTCTTCCAACATTTATTATTGGGCACATTGCATGCAGTCTGGCAACACTTTGAGCTGCTGTCATCTACTCAACAGAGTCATTGCCTATGTACGCTTAGAAAACAGTGTTATAACACTGGGAAGGTCAGGTGCAGCTAATGCTTTTCTACTTCTCGTGATGTTTCTTTTTCTTCCTTTTTTGTTGTCTCTTTATAAGAATGCTGCTAAAAAAACAACAGTGATTAAATCTACTGAATTGTCCAACTCAAGTAAATTCTAGCATCTCAGGCTAATAACTTTCACAAAATTCCAATGCCAGAGCAAAATGAACATTTTTATCTAGTAAATCTGGTAATTCAAGCTGGAAAAAAAAATTCAGCAACCTTAGAGAATTCTGGCCTCCTGTGATACTTTGTAGAATCTATGTATTCCTGGCACTATGGATTCACTATATTTAGTGACACTTGTAACCAAGTTGGTTGTTTCATTTTTCTATGCACAAAACAACTAATTGATTTATTTAACTAGACTCCTTCCCAGCTTACCTTGTAAGTGCTATCTAATAATGACGCAAGTCAATGCTTATAGAGCCCTACTATGGCCTAGCTCCTGGATGAATGAGTGTATCAGTGTGATTTTATTCATTATTCTTAGCATTTTTTTTTCACATTGTGCCTGGAATTTTCTGAATCTGACCTGAATTGGAGTTTGCTTCATCATGATGTGATGAGACCAAGAATTTTATTTCACTTAATACATGACTAAAAAAAAGTAAATAAAAGACAAAATGCTGTCAAATTTCCTGTGTTACCATTGACACCATAATGATTGTCATTGGAACTCCTTGATGCAATATTCCCTCGTGGGTTTCAATTTTCCACACTGGGCTTCTATGATGTATACATCCTGGCAAATCACAACATCCTCCTTGCTCACAGAACAAATTATTTTTCAGCTAGTATGATAGGATTTTAAAAAAAAATTATTGTGTAAGAATACTTAACATCACATCTGATCTCTTAACAGAATTTTCAGTGTGTCATACAGTATTGTTAACTGCAGGCACAATGTTGTATATCAGATCTCTAGAAATTATTCCTGTAAGTCAAACTTAAATATCAACTCCCCTTGAAAAACAACTCATATTTTCCCTCTCCCTGACCACTGACAACCATCAAACTACACCTGCCTTTCATAAGTTGGATAACTTTAAATTTCTCAGGTAAGGAATCACATAGTACTGGTTCTACAACTGTCTTCTACTTAGCATAATATTCTCCAAGATCATCCAAGCTGTCATTTTATGGAAGAATTTCCATTTTTTTTTTGGAAAGTTGTCTAACGTTCTATTTATGTGTGTACCACAGTTAGTATTAATATTTATCTATTCATCTGTTCATGGAAATTTAGGTTGTTTCCACATCCTAATCTAACCTCAACGAAGAGGACAAGAAATGGTATTTCCACCTCTTGAATATGGTGAAAAATACTGCAATGAACATGGGACTGTAAATCTCTCTCTGAGATAAAGGTTCCTTTTTTTTATAAATGTCCAGAATTTGGATTGTAGGGTCATACTATATTTCTAATTTTAATTTTGAATAACTGAAATAGTAGCTGCATCGTTTTGTATTCCAATCAACAGTATACAAACATTTCAATTTTACTTCTTCCTCATGAATACTTGTATTTTTTTATATTAACCATCTTAACATGTGTGAAAATATCATAATTTGTTTTTGGTTTTTTGTTTGTTTGTTTGTTTTGGGGGGTTTGGTACTGAAGATGGAACCCAGAGACACTTTAACACTAAGCCACATCCTCAGCCCTTTTTAAATTTTGAGACAGGGTTTTACTAAATTGCTTAGGGCCTCACTAAGTTGCTGAGTCTAGCCTTGAATTTGCAATCCTCCTGCCTCAGCCTCCCAAATTGCTGAGATTACAGATATGTACCATCACAATTAGCTCACACTTTTTTGTAAATTTGCATTTTCCTGATGATTAGTAACACTGAGCATCTTTTCTAATTTGGCAAAAGGTCTATTCAGGTCTCTAGAATGTTTGTTAATCATTAGTTGGCTTTAGTTTTTTTGTTTGTTTGTTTGTTTGTTTTAACCATTGAGTTGTAGTTCTCTGTATGTATACAAAATTAACCTCTTATCAACATATGGTTCACAAATATTTTATCCCATTTGTAAGTTTCCTTTTCAACTCTGTTGATTGTCTATTTCTTGGGCAGACGCTTTTTAAATTGATGTAGTCTCCTTGTCTATTTTGGCTTTTATCATCTGTGCTTTTGGTGTCATATACAAAAAATCATTGCCAAGACTAATGTCAGGAGGCTTTTCCCAAAAATATTATTCTAGGAGTTTTATGATTCATATTAAGTCTTTAATTTATTTTGAGTTGATTTTGGGAGATGATGTAAAATAAGAGTCTAATTTAGTTCTTTTGCATATAGATAGCCAGTTTTCCCTACACCATTTGTTGAAGAGACTATCTTTTCTCCATTACTTTTTACAACTTTGTCAAAAATAAGCTGACCATATATGTGAGGATTTATTGCTGTGTTTTCTACTCTGTTATGTTGGTCTTATGTGTCAGTCTTTATACCAATACCATTCTGTTTTGATTACTGTAGCTTTGTAGTATATTTTGAAGTCAGGCAGTATGCTATTTCTAACATTATTCGTCTTTCTCAAGATTGTTTTTGCTATTTAGAGTATTTTGTGGTTCCATGTGAATTTTAGTATTTTTTTCTATTTTTTTTAAATGCTATTGGAATTTAGAAAAATATTGTATTGAATTTGTAGATTACTTTGGTTATTATGAATCTTTTAACAATATTGTTTTCTAATCCATGAACATGAAATGTCTGGGCTGGGGATGTGGCTCAAGTGGTAGCATGCTCTCCTGGCATGCGTACAGCCCGCGTTCGATCCTCAGCACCACATGCCAACAGGGATGTTGTGTCCGCCGAAAACTAGAAAATAAATATTAAAAAATTCTCTCTCTCTCTCTCTCTCTCTCTCTCTCTCTCTGTCTAAAAAAATGTCTTTCTATTTGTTTGTGTCTTCTTTAATTTCATTCATTAATGTTACTTAGCTTTCATTGTACAATTCTTTCACCTCTTTAGTTAAGTTTATTGTTAATTATATTATTACTTTTAATACTATATTTAATGAAAGTGTATTCCTAATTTCCTTTCAAATAGTTTGTGGTTGGTACATAGAAACAAATA
Organism: Marmota marmota marmota; assembly: GCF_001458135.2. Taxonomy (NCBI): domain Eukaryota; kingdom Metazoa; phylum Chordata; class Mammalia; order Rodentia; family Sciuridae; genus Marmota; species Marmota marmota. Next base: position 7,674,490 of record NW_026000272.1, read on the forward strand.
ACTTTTGTATGTAGGTTTTGTTTCATGAAACTTTATTTTTTTAGTTTTAATACTTTGTTGTTGTTTGCTTTTGGTAAACTCTTTAGGTTTTCTATATGTAAGATCATGTTGTTTGTAAACACATAATTTAACTATTTCCTTTCCAATCTGGATGCCTTTTATTTCTTTCTCTTGCCTAATTGCTCTGGCTGTCTTCCAGTACTATATTGGGTAGAAGTGGAGAGCAGGCATCCTTGCCTTGTTGCTGATTTTAACAGAAAATCTTTCAGCTTTTTACCATTGAGTGTGGTATTAGCCATGGAATTTTCTTATATGGTATTTATTATGTTGAGCTAATTTTATTCAATTCCTAGTTTTTTGAGTATTTTTATTATGAAGTGTTAAATTTATCAAGTACTTTTTCTGTATAATGAAATGATCATGTGGGTTTTTTTATCCTTCATTCTTTTTCTTTTTGCTTCATTCTTTTAATATGACATATTACTTCAAGTTTTTCTTCTGTATTGTTTAGGCAATGATGACAAGAAAAAAATTCTTGTATCTAATAGATAAATCACATTTGATCATGGTGTATGGGCCTTTTTAATGTGCTGTTGAATTTGATTTCTTACTATTATGATAGAATATTAAAGTATTTAATTTATACATTATGTTTAAAAAATTAGAAAATAGTTAAACTGAAGTCCCCCTCTTATCTCTGACATGCTGACTCTGTAAAGTTAAGAGATAAAACTGATAAGAAAGCTGTAAGAAAATTCAAATTGGTAAAGGTTAAGATCTTTACTTATTAATTAGCTTCTTGAAATCAATGGGTTCCTTCCCCATTCAGGTCTCAGTCACCCAATCTGTTGAATATGGGTATCAGTTTATAATTGTCCTTTGTTTTCCTGGGGAACTGTTTTCAGTACCCCCTGAAACATGCCAAATTAGAGGATGCTTAAGTCCCTTATATAAAATGGTGTAGCATTTGTATAGAACATATATAATCCTCCCATGTACTTTACATTATCTCTAGGTTATATACAATGTAAATATTTTGTGAATTGCTGTTCTTTTATATTATTTAGGCAATGATGACAAGAAAAAAATTTTACATGTGTTTAATACATATGCAATTTTTAAAAAATATTTTCAAGTTGTGCTTGCCTGATTCTGTGGATACAAAAACCTTAGACATAAAGGATTGACTATATTTTATTTCCCCTAAAAGGTAGATTTTTTAAAATCATTACTGAATGAAAAATAACACATGCTAACGATACAGAAAAAATATAAATACAAACAAATAAAAAGAAATGGATACATATGTCCCAAAGCAAGTCTTCCTGGCATCAGCAGACTTATCCCTTATACACTTATCCTCAGTGTATCAGTTTTGAGATGCTTTTCCAGGATTTTTATAGCCATATTCAGTCATCTGTATATATTTTATTTTGTACTTTCATCAAATGGAAGAATACAGGGTACCTATTTAGTAAGAGACAGCAAAATATAGCTTTATTGCAGTATGGTCTTGGAAGCCTGACTCTTGGAATTTACATTCTAGTTATCTCCAGTTCCTCATTTGTAATGTGGGAATGAAGGTAAAGTTTACCTTATAGGATTTCATGTAGAGTAAGTCAATTACTATTAATATAAATTAAATAATGCATAAAAACATAAACTAGTCACTCAAAAATGAACATCAGTTTATACCTTCTTCATTTCTTTTTATTTATGATATGTAGAAGATCTTGGGGGATAGGATTGTAGCTCATCAGTGGTAAATCGCTTGCCTATCACATGTAGGCACTTGGTTAGATCCTCAGCACCACATTAAAATAAATAAATAAAATAAAGTTCTTGTGTCCAACTACACACACACGCACACACACACGCGTACATGAACATGTATACATAAAGAAGATCTTGTGTCACAGAAGTTTCTCTACCCTTATTCTACTGAATGGCGTTAAGTTATTACAGTGAAGCAAAGTCACCTAATGAAGAACACATTGAAGTTTTTTCCAGTATTTTGCTATTGAAATGTTACTGCTAGTTAGATCTTTGTTCATACGACATTTGCACAGTGTTTGTGAATATATTGGTAAGATAATTTTTGAGCAGCAGAATTTCTGTGTTAAAAGGAAAATGTGCTGAAAATGTTGATGTGTATTGCCAAATTTACCGCCAATAAGTTAGACCATTTTATTCTCCCTTCAGCATTTTATGGAAGTGTTAGTTTTCCCACCCACATCAACTCTGTATTATTGATTGTGTTTTACATATTTACTATTCCAATATGTGGAAATAGTAGCTCATTACTGTTTTAATTTGCATGTCTTTAATTATGATTCCTATGTGTATAAGCTATTTATACTTCTTTTTCTATTAACTGCCATCTTCTTTGGCATTTGTGTGGTTTCAGAAATTATTGATCATTAAAAATTTTCCTTAAATTAATCCTATTATTCAGAAACATCCAGAATTTTGACTCTAAGATAAAATTTTTTAAAACCCTCCTCATTTTACCCATTTTATAGAGAAGGAAACCAAGTCTCAACGAATGTAAATGATTCACATGATGTTACAAAGAGAGTTGACATGTTAACTCCTCCCTGATTTTTCCTTTTACTTTATTTTATTAGAGCAGCTGCACCGTTTGTTAGACAACAAATTTATTCATGGATTTATACCAACTTTTATTGCTTTGTTAACATTTAGATACAGCCACAATTGCCTCCCTACCATATTCTTTATTTCCCTGTATAGTAGCCATGTGCTTTACTATGTGCAACATCTTATTAACTTGGCTTTCTTATAAATGTTCAGAGTGCCAATGAGTAAGTAAACCCACCAGTAGATTTTACTTACTAGAGTCACAACTGAACATTTCATCTGGGGAGATATTTACCATTTTCCATGATATGTCTTCACAGCATATACCTGTTCTTAAAATAGCATTGTCAATACCTCCAAGCTACACACAAAGTTTATTTTGTTTTAGTGTTTCTTCATCTATCATGTCTTTTCAGGAGATTTATATGTTCACATTGTATTCTATTAGTAATGTTCTGAATGACATATTAGGAAATAAGTGGGTTCATAGATTGGTGTTTATTAAAATGAAAATTATCTGGACATTAATTTCAGGCTTATATGAATCTGTTTAAGTCAGATATAAGTCTAGAGGACTAGCACTGAGGAAAGGAGGAGATTTACAAATGGAGGTTGGGTGCATGGGAGTGAGAACAAAACCTGATTTTCTTCCTTCTGTTTTGAAACTAATTATATTGCATCTCATCTATGAACAAAATGAATATTGCCATTGCATTAGTGCTCATTCTGTTCCAGGAACTGGGATAAGCTTTTTACATGAACTTATCTTTGTGAGATGAGCATTGCTATTCTAATTTTTACATAACAAAAAATGATGTTCATGAAACCTAAATGACACCCAAAGTCATAAAATTAGCAGTTGGAAGAGCTAAGATTCAAAAACAGCATTCTTACAGGAAATTTCACATGTATTTCATGCTTCTGTTTTATCTCTAGATATAAAGTATATATGTTCTAAACTCAGGCTATAAAAGGGATAGAACACAATATGTTATACATTTGTGAATAGAAATGGCAAAATTGGAATTTCACACACATGAACATGCCTCTTTGATTTTAGTGAGCTCCTCTCTGTTTTAGTGAATAAGTGATAAGGTATTCATTCATCTGATTAACAATGTGCTAGACCACTGTTTCCTAAAATTTTTCTGTAGAACACAGATTCTTAAGGCTAATGGGTGGTCTGCTTTTAAAAGTTCTATGTTCAAATAATTTTGGAAAGCATTGATTTTAATGAAGTTATACAGGTTTAGTTACTTTAAAACTTCTAGTATTTATTGTACTATTGTGCATTTTAATACACAAAAACATATCATAGAAGTTTCCATGTTTTCCAATATAATTTAACTTTATGATGCCTCTTTAAAATATATTATGTGCCATAGAACACACTTTGGGAAATGCTTACTAGTTTGAATCTCAATTTCCTTCTAACTCTGAGCAAATCTGATTCCGTCTTTCTGTCATTGGCCATGAAGACATAAAAAAAGACTTATGTAAAAACATCTTTATACTGTTTTCCTGATCTAATCTGTGTTTTTAATGTATAAATTCCTAAGTGAGCTCAAGGTGCTTATTGATAGTTCCATGCATTAGATGGAAGGTCAAAGTGGACTAGAGGTTCCTAAACCAAGCTGCACAAGTGTGGTACTTGTGCAGATTTCGGAAACCAACTCCCAGGAATTTTGTTTCTATTTTAAAAACAATTTTTAACAAGCACTCCAGGTGCTCTGAAGCATATGTTTGGTCCATATGTGAACATTTGGTAACAGGCTGAAATAAAGAGTCAAGAAATCCTGTGGGCATACTCTAGAGGAATTCTCAATCCTGTCCATAGATGGGATTTCAGTCTAAGACCTTGGTAGTACAGAAGTGGGACCTGTGGTTGTCTGCATATAAAAAGCTCTATAAGTAAACATGATATTACTGTGTCATGGATGTATACTCAGAAACTCCAGCTTAAACAACTTCTAATTCCTTCCAACCATGATGTTCTTTGATCTTTTGAGTACAACATGTCTTTCTAAAATGTACTTAAAACAAGAAGAAAAGCCTGGTGTCCAGGATAAGACTGGTTATTGTTCCAACTAAGTCCTGTGCTAATGAGACTAGAACAGGAACCCTGTGTTCAGATTGTCATCAATCTAAGAAGAATCAGAGTCCAACTGGAACAAGGTCAGAGAGGAGAGATCAGGATAATCAGTATTCAAACGCATGGCATATGAGGAATGGTTGAAAGAATAAGGAGGGTTTAGCTTGTGCACAGCAATACTGTCTTTATATATTTAAAAGAGACCTCTGGAGCACATATTGGACTTGCTGCATAATATGCTAGAACAAAAGAAGAAACATCCAACAGGCAAAGAAGAAAGTACTATGCTTGGGCACATATTAGTTCAAGAATAATTTGAGGTATTCAGTGCATGTTATTTCATTTAATACTCATAACAAATCTGTGAAATAGACATTGGTGAATCATTTTACAGATGAGGAAGTAGGCCCAGATGGGTACATTTTTCCACTGTCCCATGGATATATGAACAGTTCAGTATCTTTTTTAAAAATATATACATATATTTTTGGTTGTAGGTGGATATAATACCTTTCTTTTATTTTTATGTGGTGCTGAGGATCGAACCCACTACCTCACGCATGCCAGGTGAGTGCTCTACCACTGAGCCCCAACCCCAGCCCCTTCAATCTTCTTTTAAGGCCATTACAAATCTTCCATTTATCTTTCTTCAGGGAGCCTGGTAAAATTATTTGTGAACTTCTTTGAAACTAAGGGTGATCACATGACCTCTGGGTATAATTTTCAATGGACATTATTCTATTCACCATATTTTCTTCCCTCTACAGTGGCAAAAATAAAAATATGCCCAGATGAAGCAGAAGTCCCCTGACAATAGAGATTGCATATATATCGTAAATAAGAAATAAACCTCTCCCAAGAAAAAGCTGCTATGTATATACATCCTTAGTCTATGTTCTTGATCTTAGCTGTAAATATTGAATTGTATAAATTCTTGTTCGTCAATGGGATTTTGGAGTTATTTGTCACAGTAGAACAACTCAGCACATTTTGACTAATAAAAACTATAAATTGGAGCTAAACCTAACTTATTCTACTTCTCAAATCTATATTCTTTCTATCATAATATCTGGCCTCCCAGATTACCAGTGTAAGCACTATAGCAATTTAAAAATCTCATTAGTTCATTCATGCAAATATTTGATTATAATTTGTTGGAGATATTTCAGATGAGACTGATAAATCAGATTACTAAATTATCTATTCCAATTCTGGTATTTTATGATTTTCTGCTTTTGTTATAGGTTGTAGAGCCCAAGTACAAAATCAGTGTGTGTGTGTACGTATGTATTTTTCCTTTTCCTCTTCTAAGCCTAAGATATAACCACTTTATGTAGGCCTTTCCAAGCCCTTTCAATTAGTCTTTTTAAGAAAATAGAAGTTCTACATTTTTTTTTCCTAACAGACAAAAATTTGGCATCAAGTTACATTGACCTTTTATTCCTAATGACTTCCTTGAGGGGAAAAAAAAAGTATTTGCCTTTCAGCTCATTATTTTCTAGTCCATTCATACATTTATTTATTGCACCCTCCTGCATGTTCTCAAAATTTAGTGCCATTTCTCCATTTTATGTCATAATAGGAGTATGGAATAATTTCTGATTTGAGATGTGCCATCACCATAATGACTTCCATATCATCATGAAAATAGATATGATGTTAGGAATGACCTCATTATAGCCAACACATGACAACAATCACGAACCATTTATCACCTTCTTTTCCTCCCACACTTTAAACACTCTTACTTCTGACATATACTACTGCTACTCATGTAATTTCATCCAATTGCAGAGACTCTTTTGAAGGATCTAAAATGACTGTATTCAAATAAACTTTACAAATAACTGAAATGCCGACATTATATCATACATTGTTGGCAGTACCCTTAAAGATAGTTGTCAATACATAGACATGGAATACCCACAGAGACTTCTAAGATTTTGGAACAAAATCCACAAAAGTACTCCCTAAAACAAATAGCTATTGAACAAGATCAACTTCACAATAACCTATCATAACACATTATATATATATGGTATTATTCAGAAAAGGCTACATTCTATGTCTCTACCATGAAGCTCAAAGTATCTGTTAAATGAATGCGGAAATCAGGATGACTTTTAACCTATAAGGTCACCAGAGAGTGTGTATGTGTGCTCAGATATGCAATCATTCAGTTCGGTAAAGTATGTAGGGCATATTTGTTGGTAAAGTACTCTGAGAAAAACAAGTTCCATGGTCAAGTTGCTAATGTATATCCATCCCCCAAAGCATCAAAAAGCATATTAGCATATCAAAGGTATTGGAAAAGACCTGTAGAAAAGATCTCTTTAGCTTTGCTTAACACCCCTGACCCCATTCCCCAAATGTATTTGCTAATGAGAACTTCTTATAAATGATGCCTATTGAAAACAATCAAGGAATGCATTTTGGGAAATACTGAATTAAGGAAAAAACAAAGTCTAAATAAACTAAATGTTTTATAGGTGTGAAAATAATGATAACCTTGGTGGGGGAATTATTTGTTTTCTATTTGTATTATCTTGAACAACTTCCTGATTCTTTACTCTGAGCCTCAACTTCCTTTCCATTAAAATGCAAATGAAGATGTTGAGTGCAATAGGTTATCCCAAGGAATGTAGTAGAACATAGTAGTTAAGTACATAGATTTTGGAGCCATGTGCTCTGGGTTTGAATCCTGATTTCATGGCTACCTATTTATTCAATATTGGAAAAATTATTCTGCATACTTTTCTTCCATTTTCTCAATTGTAAAATAGCATAAGAATTGTACCTACCAAAGAAGTTTATTCTGAATATTAAATGACATTAAACTATTCAAGTTAGCATTCCACTAAATTTAATATATAATTTTAGCTTACCCAAATACCTGTTAACAGAAAAGAGCTGTAATCTCTAAGAAATTTAGGGAGACAGAATACTCTACATTTATCCAGCTGCTTGGAGGATGGCTGCTTTGACCAATATCCAAAAATATTTTCTTCCTCTTGACAGGTTAACCCTAGTTCAAGAGTCAGTCACAGTGAAAGGAATTAACATTAACAGCTCTTTACCTTCTGGATATCTCCACATTCACCAAACAGTCCAATATAAGACATTTCAAAAAAACATTCTTGTAGTGGAGAGAAAGGAATTATTTTTTTTTCATTATTATTTTTTTTTGGTTCAGAACTAGCTCCTAAGGGACATTTAAATATTATTTGTAATTGCCTATTTTCAAAAGAAATTGATTATGAGGAAGCTCATAGTAAAAGTACATCGACCTGGAGTGGCTTAAATAAATATCAAGAAAAGCTCAAATACCAAAGAGAGATGGGGGAGATAATTGTACCAGGAAAAGGGGAAGATATAATTATTGCAATTAAGCACTAATTTCAACTCTGAAATCATTAAGATCTGAATTCCACTTTCTTTTCAAATTCAGTCACTGTGTTCCATGTCTTAATCACTAATCTTATACCTTTATAAAAGAATTACATTGGCCATTCATTCAAATCTTCTTTATTGGGTAGCAGACTCAGTTCCCAAATGGCCAGTGTTTAAATCTTTAATTCCTCATTCCATGCTGGTTATTTTTTAAAGGAACCATTATGCATGTTTATCTCACACCCACACCCACATTGTGCATATACACACCCAGGGTTTCTCCTTCTATATACGTTGTTGTTGTGGCTGATACCCTCCATCCTAGATCAATGGACTTGGTTACTTTACTCTCAGATTATTTTAACCATCTGCCACCCACTGTAGCATCACATTTCCCCCTTCATCCCAATGCCACAATTACCTTTTGCCAAGTCAAGTGGATTATCCTATACTACTTGACTTCAAGGTGCCATTCAACATAGTTGTCCATTCATTTCTCTCCTATCTTGGTTTTCGATTACGATGCTTTCTTGGTATTGCCTCCACCTTATGAACAGCATCTCAGTCTCCTTTGCTGGTGCCTTCTTCTTTATTGAACCTTTAGGTATTGGGGTTCTTCCACATTCTATTCTAGGACCATGGTTCCCTGTATCTAAAATCTCCACTGGCATTCTGAATGGTTAGCAACATTTCTATTCTTTCCTTTACATCAATATTCTGAAATATGTGTCTGCCCTTGTTGTATATTATGTATGTATAAATGTTGGTCTCCACTTTCTCACTTCCCATTTTCTCTTGAACCCACCATAATGATGCCTTTCATCCAAACCACATCACTGCACTTCATGGAACAGCTCTTGTCAAGGTCACAAGTGACTTTCTAGTTGCCAAATATATAAGATTCATGATTTCTTGCTTGGATGACTTTAAGAATCTACTATTTAGTCTGCTGCCTTCCATGCTTGCCCCTGAACAAAGTATTCTCTACTGCACAGACTGATTCTGCAGAAATGTGAATCAGATTATGTCACTCCTAAAAACATCCTATGGGTCCCATCTCATTTGTTTTTCTGACCTCCAGTCCTTTATTTCATCTTCCACATCTCTTCCTCTTGTTCACTCTCCACAAGTCATACTTTGCACACGAACAGGTGCTCATGCCTTGAGAACTTTTCACTAGCTATTCCTTCTTCCTGGAATGCTCTGCCCACAGATAACCACATGTCTCACTCATTTCATTCAGATCTCTATTTGCAGAGAAATCGTCCCCAATCACTTTATTTTAAAATAATCTAGTCAATATCTAACCGCCATTATTCTGCTTTATTTTCTTCATAGTATTTATCAGCAGTGAAAACATCACATGGTTATTTGTTATCTGTCTCACTGAGCTAGAATATAAATTCATGAAGAAAGTCTGCCATTGTTTGGCTTACTGATATATCCCTAGTGCTTAGAATTCTACCCGGCACATAGCAGGTACTCAATAATTACTAGGTCAAGGCATGCAATGGGCTTTCTTCACACTCTAGAGCATAGCTCACAGATTCAGATCTCTTGAGTGACACTTCAAAAATGAGAATTCACTTCATTCATTAAATCATTCTGGTATGTGTTGAGCAGGCACTTAGGCTGCAGTGATGAAAAATAAGGTGTTTCTTGCTTCTAGGAAATTTTAACAGTTTCTTACTTTCTTCTTCCCAATTTTCTACCTTTGCCACCTCTCCCATTGAAACACAATTACTCTGTGCTATATAACTTAATGCAATGCTCTTACTTATATGGTGAGCCAAGCTAAAACTTGACGTATAATTTTGTCTCTTCTTTTCCTTATATCCTCAAATCCAATCACTTACCATGTCCAGTCAATTCTATCTAGTAGTATCTCCAAGATTTATCACTTCATTTCTACTTCTACTGCCAAATAAATTCCACTTTCTTCAGCCTCACCACCACTACCTTTTTGGGGCTTCATTGTTTTTTGTTTGATTGTTTAAAAATGAATTCAATGAATTGTCCTACCATCTTTCTATTCCTATCCCCTTCACTTCACTATCTGCACTGCAGGTAACATGATTTTTCTTAAACGCAAATATGACCACACATCTCTTGTACTTACAACATTTTGATGATTCTGCACTGCCCACAGGGCAAAATTTAGGTATCTCAATGAGATGTTTAAGACCTTAAGTAATCAGGCTCCTATTGTCTCTTTAGCTTTATGTCCTGTAATTATTTCAATTTAACGCAGGTGTATCCTTTTTCAAGCATCTTCCCAGATTATTTGTGCTCCTGCAGTACTCCCATTAGACTACCAGCATAATCTGATCATACTGCATTACAGAGGGTAGTATGTCTGGGAGACTGGCTGTATTTTCTACTGGAGTGTCAACTCTAGATACTCACTATGTGATTTGAAATATCTCCCCTGCTGGAGTTGCTCTCTTCCTTTCCTGAATTCACACTCTGTTTCATCTATCTCTTTCCCAGGACTCCTTTTATTACAGTTAGTTCTGTATTGCTCTCATGACTACAGGCTGAGAGCTCCTGGAGGGCAGAACTGTGAATCCCCTGCTATAGTCAGCTCTTTAACCCCATGCATTATGGAGTCTGTTGTTTTGCTCAGAGTAGACACTCAGCCAAAGCTTATTGAATGAATGACACTTATGGACATTTGAGCTTACGTTGTGTTGGTATCACACCTTTCCCTTTGGCTGGTATGGTTTCATTATTTACTGGATGCTGTTATGATATTTAAATATATGCTAAGAGCCAAGTATATGATGCATGGCATTTTTGGTCGAAAGGTGACGCCAGCTAGCCATTGAGATGATATGATTATGTTAAGATTTGCATTCATATGGATATTGGACTCCTGCTGTTCACCTAGGCCTGCTACAGGACTCCTGGAGAGTTCCCATTGGTTGGGGAAGGACAGTAGGAGGGAGTTCCAGGGGAGGGGCTCTCTCTGCGGGTCCAGAGGAGGCCGCGTGGGTGGAAAAATCTTCCCGGGTGCGTACCGGACATTGGCGGCAGTTTCAAAAAATAAACTTTGTTCCTGCTTGAGTGGCTCGTGATTTTGTGCCCAGCCAGACTGCGGCAAATATATTAGGTTTTCTACTAAAGAATTTCTTGGTTTTTCTTTACTGAATTTGGTAACAAAATCATTACAAAAGCATTTACTAAAATTCTCATAGAAAGCCAAATACTTTAGTTTATGTGAGGGATTTGATTTGTTGCGTTAAATCAAGTCAATACATGTTTGACCCCAAATTCACCATTTTTCTCTTTCTTTTCATCAAAACTAATCTTTTATGGTTGATTGGTTGATCTCATCCAGCAGTTGACCTTAGCCTTAAGAGAAACCAAAAGATATAGATCCAAACATATAGATCTAAACTAATTAAAAGAAAATTTAGCCAAATTAATACTTTGAATTGGTATTTTGAGGGTATTTGCTTTTCATTGGAACTGCTTTTTGCAAAATCACTACAAAAATAATTGACCATTTTATTTTTCAAATGTAAATTTTTTTTAATTTGTTCTTTTCAGATATACATGACAGTATAGTGTATTTTGACATATTATACACACATGGAATATAACTTATTCTAATTAGGATCCCATTCTAACTTTTTAAATTGTCAGATTTGAAGAGATGTGTTAGAATAACATAGAAACAACCATCTTCTCCTGAATAACATTCTAACAATTCTTAGATACAAGTAACATTTCTGTTTTGTCCCTTGTATTTGGCCATATTTGTAATTCAGCAAGCTTCTTGGGTAAGCCCCATGAGTCACAGAATATTATAATGAGATGGATCAGAAATACTGGATATAGATTATCACTATAAAATGCACACTTTGACCTCTTAAATTATGGCAAATGACAGGACTCTGTGACAGATTAAGATGACCTGCTCTCTTAAATATTTAATTAATTACTAATGAGGAACTGCAATTGCTTTGAATCAAGTAGACTATATTTATCATAAGATCTGTTACATTTCTACTTACATTTAAAAAAGAATATCTGAAAGAAAAAAAGTGTAGAAAATTAGATGCATGAAAATGTATTGTCTAATCAGGAACCATGATCATTAACAGCTGTCAAAGGATAGCTTAAAATATTTAAGGAGCTAAATGAAACTGCAAAGACATGTCATATCTTTTTATGGAGATTTACTTATATTTGTTTACCCTTTGATCTTTGTCTTGTACAGCTTGAACCAGCAAAACAAGGAGGGCATAGAACATCATGGATAAAGTAGAATTCATCCAGGAAGTTGGACACCAAGCCTGACCATTTACTGGCTGCCCAACTTTGGGCAAGTCACTCTTCCACTTTAAGTTTCCATTTACCTACTTGTAAATGAGATGGGTGGACTAGTTCAGCATTGTCTGATTGTGTGGTAGCCCATGATTATTCCATCTTCATAAAATTCAGCTCAGCTCTGTTCATGTCTATTCGATCCAACCATCTGGAGGATCAAAAACAGGAGAATATATTATTGTAAAATATATTATAATATAAACATAGTCTAAGGCTTTAGAATTAGATAGAATTTGACTCTGGGCTTTCACTTTACTTTCTATATGACCCTAAAAAATACAATAAGCATGGCTTATCTTTAGTTTTCTGTCTGTAAAATGGGAATGATAGTACTAAATATCTTTGAAGATTTTTATCAAAAACCAAAGGAGGTAATAGGTATAATGAATTATGTGGTTTTCTTTCCTGTCTTAGGTAATGTTGAGCATAAAACAATGAATTTAACACAATGCCTATTAACTTTTAAAGTGATTATAGACTCAGCAGGGGGGTGTAAGTAAACAATGAATTTAGATGCAAAGCATTCTGTCAGCAACTCCACAGGGAATGACATACTAAGAAATTTGGTAATCATAAAGATCCAGAGGGCAATTTCAATTTGGAAAATCAGAGAAAGACACATTTCTGCCTTCAGTAATCATTTACTGAACACCTATTGTATGCTGAGCATGAAAGTAAAGAGATGGATTATAAGAAACTCTTGTTTTTAATATATTCACAAAACCAGCAAAGCAATTATTAAGCATTTTTTCTTCATAGAGTCTAAGAAATTGATGACTCCAGCCAGTCATGGAGGCACACACCTGTAATCCTAGTAGCTTAGAAGGCTGAGGCAGGAGGATCACAAGTTCAAGGCTAGCCTCGGTAACTTAGTGATGCCCTAAGCAAATTAGCAAGACCCTATCCAAAAATTTTTAAAATAAATGAATAAAAAGGGTGAGGATGTGGGTCAGTGATTAAGAGCCCCTTGGTTCAATCCCCAGTAAGAAATAATAAATAGGGGCTGAGGTTGTGGCTCAGCAGTAGAGCACTTGCTTAGCATGTGTGAGACCATGGGTTCGATCCTCAACACCACATAAAAATAAATAAATAATATAAAGGTATTGTGTCCAACTACAACTAAAAGATAAAAATATTTTTTAAAAAAGAAATAATAAATAGTAAATAAATAAATAATAAATAAATACATAAAACAACTATACACTTCCACTCTCCCTAAAGAAAATAGGAGCTGAAGAAGGGACTCTATCATCATAAATATGTGAATATAATTTTCCATTCAAATTCAGAGAATTCAACAATCTTTTGAAAGTTAATTCTTATACCCCTGAGATCCATGAACTCCAGATTCAACACTATAGATTTGTTTGGAGACTGAATAAAAGAGGTTGCATTCAAATGATACAGAATAAAAAGGCAGAAACAGTTTTCTTGAATTCTAATCCATTTTGTCCACCTGCCACCCTCCTTCTAGACATCCATGCTGTCATATATGGTCTCTACTTTCCATTGCTTCTAATGTCTTTGTTCTCCCATCTTAATGCCTTGTTGTCACTGTGATTCATTTCCATAAAAATGCCCAGTGGTACAGGCAAACATGTAGTAACTATGGATTTGTGAACACAAGGCCCCTCTTCGATCTAATACCTCTTTTGCAAAAGCCAACCTGGCCTATAATTCTGCTTTTTCCCTGTCCCAGATGTTCTTTGATTTCATCTCTTATATCTATATATAACTTTATGGTTCACAAGGTAGATAAATTTGGGTAACAAACCCCAGATTTCAATGGGTTTAACATGTGAACATTTTTTTTTTCTTGCCCATGCTTCAATCCAATGCAGGAAGGTTGAGAGCAGGCTTAGCTCTAAACAGTCACTCAGGTCCAATGTTGTCCATGTTCCACACATGTCTTCCAAGATTATGCTGGATATTGACTTGTAGATGGTGAATAGGGAAGCAAATCAGTTGTGGGGCAAGTCTGTGATGTAATGCTTGACTCATTCTATAGACACATGGCCACATTAAGTGTACTAGGGAGGCGGCTAGGAAAGGCAGATTAAGCATGTGCTCAGGAGAAAGTGAAAAGAGGTTAGTGAACACATAATGTCATCTCTGCCATTAGGTCTTTAAATCCTGCTGAGAATTCTGGGAGATACATGGCAAGGATTAATACCTCCCTTTATAAGTGAGGGAACAGGATCTAAGAAGTGAAGTAATTTACTTAAAGCCACATTTGCCTTAAAGCTGCTGAATGGTAGAATCTACAGTCAACCCCGGCTGTTTGCTATAGTATTCAAACGCTTCTCTTATACAAAATGACCTGAAAGGTACGATAAAATATAGTGCCCGAGTGTCAAGGAAATTATATCAAAGTGAAATCTGTGGACCACTTACATCAGAAACTTTCAAAGGAGACATTAGCCTGCAGGTTCCCTGGCCTCACCCTATGTCTACTCACTGATTCAGTATGCAGAGGGTGGGCTATATAGAGTATGGTTTTAGTAACTCTCTGCCTTATGACTTAAATTTTCACCTCTATATTTGAAAAGGAATAAATTTAAGATACTTATAAAAAGCCACCTTTTTTACTCATTATTATAATTGAATCTCTGCTGGAAGACCTCCAAATCTGGCATTGATGATAAAAGATTCAGTTGCATTTTAATGTTTAAAGACAAATGGATTTCTTTCTAAAAATAGGCAAGTGGGGATGGGGAGAGTGAGGGTCTATGGCAAAATTATGATTCAGGTGGAGAGGTGTTTAATAAAACTAGCTAACTCTACTGGCAAAGTGACTAGAGACCTGAAGCAGATTCTTGGACAAGTTTAAAAAATCTTACTTTCTCTTGAATTAGAGCTTTATGTGCAATTCTGAGATAATGCTTTAAATTGAAGATAATTTTAGAATCAATTTAGGGGATAGGTTCTCTCCCCTGTAACATTGCCCAAATATTGAATACAAATTTCATTGCACATATGGCATAAATAGTGTATGGTCCATGACATCAGGAGTATAAATATTTTATAATTAAGAAAAATATATAGTAATCACTCATTCAGTTTAATAAGCTTCTGAATTTGTGCCTTTGAATTCTACCCCCAAAATGTGAGAATGCTGATAAGCCTCTTTAATTATGCTTTATAATATTTCATTTTTACATAAAAAATATACATAATATTTCACTTTCATGTAGAAATCACCAATACTTTAAAGAATGTTAAGTAAGCTACCTAATGGCCTTAGAAAGTATTATTTGGATAGTCAAAATGTTTGCTTTTCCCCACTTCAAGGTGGTTTTAGACATTAACATTATTAATTCCTACTTTAAGCTTAAAATATACTTCTAGTAACTATAATTTAGTGTTAATTATTTAAAATCTTCAGAAGAATCATGAGAAATGCTGAATCATGGAATGGTACTTATTACTTATGACAGTAGCAATCACTGCCAAATTTCCCTGAGTGGCCTTAGTACATATAGGTGGGTTGTCACAACAATTCTGGAGGACCCACTCTTAACACCTTCTGAAGAGTATGGATGACTAGGCATCCTCATTTTCAGGGGACTGAAACTAGATGCTCCTTTATTTGCAGCACAAAAGATAAAACCACACTTTTCTGTCTGGCTCTGCCTCTTAAAAATGAGGTCTTAGTGTTTCCATCTGGGCTGTAACAGGATGCTGGTTATGAAGGGGCTTGGGAGTGACTTTTGTATTTCATTGCAACTGTGACTTAAGCTGAATACAAATTCTCTGAGCATCTTTTTCTCATCTGCAAAATGGAGCTGTTGACAGTATAGGTACATGAGATACTGAATGTACAGCACTTAGAATAGTTCTTGACACAAAGTAGTACAGTACCTGACTTAGTAGATGTTAGTGCAGAGCCAAAGGAAATGTCCTTTAGAAGGCAGAAATGGTCAAAGGTGTTAAATGCTGCCACAAGGCCCTATTAAATATGGAGTGCAAAGTATCCATCAACTTTAGCATCAAGGGTTATGTTGATGACTTTGCAAGGAACTTTTTTAGTGGATGGGTAAGTAAAGGAGGGAGAATAAATGAATCAACTATGATAAAGTAGAATCAACAATATACCAACCAACTACTACTACCACTATCCCCATGTATGAGATTTTTTTTTCTTAATTTGGTAGTGGGATTGAACCCAGGGGCAATTTATCACTGAACTATATTATGAGCCCTTTTAACTTTTATTTTGAGACAGCATCTCTTTAGGTTTTATAGGGCCTCACTAAGGCTGAGGCTGGCCTCAAACATGTGATCCTCCTGCCTCAGCTCTGAGTCACTGGGAATATAGGTGAATTCCATGGAAACCAGCCAACATGTATGAGATCTTAATATAAGCCTGATTCCTTTAAGTATTCCATAGGAATGATCTCATTCTCACTACTAACTCTATCTTAAAGATGAGAAAACTTTGGGCTGGGGTTGTGGCTCAGTGATAGAGCACTCACCTAGCATGGGTGAGGCACTGAGTTTGATCCTCAGCACCACATAAAGATAAATAAATAAAGGTATTTGGTCCATCTACAACTAAAAATATTAAAAAGAAAAAGATGAGAAAACTGAAGCTTAAGTAATTTGGGCAAAAATGCAGATAGTAAGTGACACAAATGGATTCTATACACACGACCATGCTAGAAATCTTTAAGTTATTCATGCAATAGCTTCCTTAGATTAGATGATAATGTGTATATTAGTTTTCTTAGCATCAGGGCTCTGAAGAGAAAACACATGATAAAGCAACCTTCTAACTCAAATTGCTGCATTTCAAGGCTGGGACTTTGAACCTAGGATTCCACATATTTGCTGTAATGATGAAGACCTTTCAGATTCCAATGATATGACTATGAGGCAGTGCTTCTCCAGCCATGGGTCCTCAAACTGACATTCTCACAGCAATGCAAAACATTTAACAGGAATCACAGAGAATACCCAGCAAAAGAAAAATCATAATGAAAGTTTTACAAAAATGAGGTATGGGGTCAGGAAACATGTTTTACCCACATATTTTGGGACACACTTCTGAGTCCTGAATGTGAATGGATCTTTCTACTTGAACTCCATTCACGCAGCTCATCTCTGGTAGGCACCATAGTCACCTTTACCACTAGGTACCCAGTCACAACCCAGGTATCTGCAAGTGTCCTAAATTTACAGTTAAAATTGTAAGCACAAAATGATTGAATGCAGACCTCAAGAGATTCAGGGAAGCCATTTATTCATTCGCAGACTTGGGCACTGTAAGAGCTCATTTTCTTTAGTTTTATTGGGTACAATGAGGGTGGTTTAATCATTGGAAACTGTGGATGTGCCATTTGTATGGTCAGGTGCTAGTTGTGTAGGTTAAAATTTTAACTCAGGAGGGCATTTATAAAAAGGTTGAAACCGGAGGGATGAGTACTTAAATTTTGCCCATTGCTTTTCCTTCTCTGGGATTCCTTGTTTCCCAGAGTTACAATATTCACTTTGTCTCCATTTAGGACCAATATGCAATGGGGGAAGATCAAAGTCCAGACCCAGCATTCAGTATCTACTGGCTTCCTTCAGGGCCCATTGTTACTTGGAAATAATTTGCTGGGAGGTTAATGCTTTGCTAGTTTCCCCCCCTCCTCCGAAGATGGAAAGTTCTCTGCTTTTCTTCACGGGATGTTTTGTAAGAATATTATTTTGGATAACCTTGCAACAATAACCAACAAGAAGTCCTTTGGATGTTTCAGTCTTCTTTCCACTGCAGGAGAGGGCAGAAGAGGTGTTGTGAACTATGCACAGCTCCAATCTCACCACAGCCATCCATGACCTTGGCATACCCTATTCCTCATCATCACCCACAACTGCCAATTTGAAATAACAAATTTAAACCCTCTTCTCTGGCCTGAAGAGAAAAGCAGAGATGGAATCAGACTGACCATAGCTGTGCCACTTCTTTCTGCTTTGATTTTGCACATATGATTTAACCATTCAGTGTACCAGTTTCTTCAAAAATAATAAGGTATACCTCTTAATGTTTGTTTTAGTCAACCTTTTCGCTGCTGTGACCAAAAGACCTGACCAAAAAAAAAAAAGATAATAATAATAACAATAAAATGTAGAAAAAAAATAAATTAATTAAAAAATAAAATTGGGCTTACAGATTCAGAGGTCTCAATCCCTAGATAGCTGGCTCCACAGCTCTGGTCCCAAGATAAGGCAGAAAGGGTGTAGAAGAATA
Source organism: Marmota marmota marmota (assembly GCF_001458135.2). Taxonomy (NCBI): domain Eukaryota; kingdom Metazoa; phylum Chordata; class Mammalia; order Rodentia; family Sciuridae; genus Marmota; species Marmota marmota. The sequence goes on from NW_026000272.1 coordinate 7,693,137, forward strand.
CTGCAGTTCAGGACTTGGAAAACAGGAAGCAGAGAGTGCTCTGCTCAGCAGGGACAAACAGTTGCCACCAGTTAATCCCTACTAGGGGATTAATGTACTGATTAGGTTAAGGCTCCCATAACCCAATCTTTTCACCTCTAAACCTTCTTTACCCCACATCACATTTGAAAAAGTGAGGCAATCTATGGTTAATCCTACTTCTTAGCCCTAATCAGGTAACTGAATTTGTAAATGATCCTATTTCCTATATTTTCCATCTTGTCTGCTAACTTCCTTGTCCCTTCTCATTAAATATGCTCAGTCTCTCCTGCCATAGAACAAAATACAAAGCATGGAATCTAAAAAGAGCAGTTTACACAATACTGTTTTCACCAGTTTATTAGTGTTATTGCATTAACTGTAGTCTGCATTTTGCCTCTCCTTTTTCATTGACATTGTCCTAACAAAGTCATTTTGGCTTTATGGTAGCAGTCATCAAGAGTAGAAAGATATGGGAAAATCTTTTATGTCTTTGCCATGCAGCAGGAACTCGGAAAATGCTTCTAAGGAGATGGAAAAAGATGCTGAAAGAGTCAGGCTCATTAGAACAAAAGAGTTGACTTGCAGTATTTCTGTCTTGAGCCCAAGCTGCATGAAAGTTATGTGAAATCCAGTAAGAAAAACTTCTCTTTGGAAACAATGAGGAGACTGGAGCTGACTTGACTAAGTAGCAACAAATGGTGTCAGTTGATTTTTAATTTTATTTGCATTAAATATTCATAAGTTGTTAATTTCTTTAGAAAAAATGTGTACAGAGTGGCTCATTATCAAGTTTAATGCTTTAAAAGATTATCTCAGGAAAGTTTGTGAACCTCAGTTTAAAAAACTACTTGAAAGCTAGGGATGGAGCTCAGTAGTAGAGTACTTGCATATCAAGTGTGTGACTCTAGAGGGGTTCAATACCCAGTACTGCAAAAATCCAAAACAACAACAAAAAAATTAATTTAAAAATTAGTAAAACTCCTTGAGAACTCTAAAATTCTCCTAGAGAACCCACCATTTCCTTTCTCCAGTTTCTCTTCACTATTTTCTAAGTATTACTGGCATCCAAGATTTGTTTATAACCTTTTAATTCACTGATATTCATAGATATCTATTCATTAGTGCAGTGGATACATGAACCTAGACCACTGTGCGGGTACCATCCTCACAGCTAGGGAATGTGGCTGCTGGTGCTCACAAAAGCCTCCCCTGACTGGAAATTGCCCTGGGACTCAGAGAAGTGCTTTGCCTTGAGTCATTTCCTCTCCAACAGGGCTCAATAACTAGTTAATACATGGATACAAAAGCTGCCCAAAGGACTTAAAATCAGCATACTGCAGTGACACAGCCACATCAAAGTTTATAGCACGACAATTCACAATAGTTAAACTATGGGAACCAACTTAGATGTCCTTAAGTAGATGAATGGATAAAGAAACTGTGGTATATATACACAATGGAATATTACTCAGCATTAAAAGAGAATAAAATTATGACATTTGTAGGTAAATGGATGGAGCTGGAGATTATCATGCTAAGTGAAATAAGTCAAACCCCCCAAAACAAAGGTCAAATGTTTTTATGTTTTCTCTCATATGTAGATGCTAATTCATGAGAGGGTGTGTGTGCTAGGGAAGAATATACCTCTGTACATTGGACTAGAAAGAGGAGAGTGAAGGAAACGGGGAGTATGTGAAGGGAGCAAGAAATGAAAGACGGAGACCAGGCAGAAATACACACAAGAGTTTATTTGTCACAGCTGACAAATAAAGGCCATCTCTCTATAAGAGAGAGAGGCAAAACAGGTCCTAATGCAGGCAGTTAAGGGTAGGATTGATATGAGGGAGTGGTGAGCCTATGCAGAAATACCCTTGGGCAGGAAAGTGAAACTTTTACCTCAAAATGGAGCTCTCACTTAAAGTGGTCATCCAGATGCTAATCAAGGACCTTATTGTATGGGGTTAAGAAGGATAGTAAAATGAATTGGACATTATTACCCTATGGGCATATATGATTACATGACCTTTGTAACTCTACATCATATATAACCAGAAGAATGAGAAGTTATACTCCATTTGTGCTTGATGTGTCAAAATGCAATCTATTGTCATGTATAACTAATTAGAAGAAATAAAAATAAAGCTAAGCAAACTTGTTTCAATTTAGGACAATTGTGAAGGGCCATCCCAACTCTGGAGTTCCCACGGAATTACACACAATTACTTGAAGCCCTATTTGCAGCCTCATCACAACTTAGCATCACCGACTGTTCAACCCTGCCTTCTTTATCCTGCCCCCTACAGGCATGTCTCTTGTCAATGTACCTGGCAAATTCGGAGATTCTTTCATGTAGGTCATGGCAATATGGAGACTGCATTAACTTCTCAAAGCAAAGAAGAGATGTTAGTGTTTCATGCAGGTAAGAGACCAGAGAGTCATTTGTATCCCCCAGGAGTGTCATGAGGGTCAAGTGGAAGGATGTAAATTAGTCTTATCTGGGAACATGAAAACATGTGAGGGTGGGGTGGTCCTTTGTTGTTAGCCATTTCCAGAACAACAACTAAAAAAATGTTGCAATGGTGTAACAGTGGTCCACACAGCCCTTGCTGCTCTGCCACTCGGACTAATTTTTAAAACTGATATGTTTCTTTCTCTTGCTCTCTCCCTCCTCCTCCCTATTCTTAGGGGAAACAGAGTTGCCTTTCTTCCCCATCCTATACAGAGGAACCCACCTACCCACCCACCACTGGAACAAAATAATCCAGACTTTGGGGATGGTACCCAATCTCAGAAATGATCATCTTCAAAATTAACAAGTGAATTACAACTTCAACAAAGAACACATGGAATGTAGCTTTTGAGTCACCTCTTTAAAGCCCCATGCTCCTGCTGATGGGCAGAATCACAGCCTGTGACAGGAGTCCCCTGTATTTTTACTTTGCTAGCAAAGCAATAAACCTTCTTTTTCTTTTTTATCAAAATTGTTTTCTCACTATTGGATTGGCATAAGGGGACAAGGACCAAGCTTTTGGAACAATCGTGGTCATGGTGGTGGCAATAGACTTCCCAACTGTCACTGCTTTCTGGAACCCAGAGCTCTTGTCACTCACAGGAACTTTCCCCAGTCAACCTTCTGCAAACAACTGTATATCTCAGGGTCTGTTTCCTATTGTAAGACAATCTGCCCTCCGGCCCAGTCAACTGGGTTTGAACTTCTCTGGTTAAAAGTCCAGTCACCAGAAATATAAAGAACTTTATTTTTATGAGATAATCTTCCAGATTCTAGGAAAGGGTTGAAATTCTAGCCTGAAGCCTTCAAAACTCTTCACTTATTATGAGACTGTAATGGTGCCCCACTTCATGCTTTGAATGCAGCCCTTGCTGCTCTGCCTCTGGGACTTGTTTTTAAAACAGACATGTTTCTTTCTCTTCCTTTCCTTTGCCCCTCCATAATCTTGGTAAATAGGTGACTCTTCTTTCCCATCCTAGTCAGAGTTTTGTGTCCTTGAGCACACACCCACCACAGGAATGAAATGATTCAGGTTTCCGGGATGGGGCACCAGAAGATCTAAGAAATCTCCCAAATTAAAAAGTGAACTAGGACATCCCACCTCCTTCCCACCTACCTCACCTCACCTAGGGCACACTTGAATATAGAATTTGAATCACCTCTTTAAAAACAACCTCTGTTCCCCTGATGGGCAGAACCATAGCCTCTGGGACAGAAGTCCCTTGTATTTCTCCTTTGCTAGCAAAGCAATCAAACTTTTTTTTTCCTTTTTCTTCAAAATCTTGTCTTCATTATTGGATTGCATCAGTGATGAGGTCTGACCTTTCCATAACAAGAATGTGACTGCAAGCAAGAGCTACTTTCTGACTAACTTGAGAATATGAATTATGTTTCTTTTTTCCTGTAATGTCATGATATCCTGAGCATGGGAACTTGGGAAAGCATCTTGATATGGCACCTTGATCCTTGATGTGAACCTTAGGCATTGCAAGGGGGCAGTGATAATTGGAAAGCCTGTTCCCACTGACTTGATAGCAATCTAGAGGAGATAAAACAGATTATATAGTAGACTTTGGGCAATGGCTGCCACTGAAAGTCTCATAAGAAGCACTTGGATAGCACTCTAAGATATATTGAGAAATATTTTAGAAATTGAGTCTTTTTTTTCCAGTAATCAGGCTAGTGGAAGCTCAAGCTTCCATGCTTTGATCATGAAAAGCAAATGTGATAATATTGGCCAACTAATATTACTATATTGTATACATGTATCAATATATAACAACAAATCTCATCATTATGTATAACTATAATGCATCAACAAAAATGTGGAAAGACAAAAGACACAGAAATATATGTATGGCATTCAAATGAGGAAAAAAAAGTAAATGTGACCTTTCAGGATGGTGAGATCTGGGATATCTGGGTTACATTAAGATAGGTTGAAATCAGATTAATTAAAATAAGAATCTTGGTTCTTGGCAAGGGTGTTCACATGTAAATTAGATCAAGGATCAGAAAGCCCTTTTATACTATTAAACACATCAATAGCATAAGATTTAAAAACAGGTATTATGAGTCTGGCTTATTTTCTCTAATATGTGGAAGCTAGTCCAAAATAAGGGAGTGAGGGGAGAAAGAGAGAGAGAAATGATGGAAAGGGGGAGGATTCAATCAAAATAGAAGAAAGATGAGTGGACTACATGAAGGAGATGGGGGGATGGGATAAGAGAAGACCAATGGAATGAATCTGACCTAACTTGCCTATGTACATGTATAAATATACCACAGTAAATCACACCGGCATGTGTATCTACAATACACTAACTAAAAAAAAAAAAAAAACAAATAGTAAATAACAGAAATATCCTTAGAGTAGAGGAAAGGGAAAGGGGAAGTAGTAGGGACTGAATTAGAGCAACTAAGCTAGATTTTACCAAGTTGGGGAGGCAGAGAGAACAATATGTTGGGACTTTAACTGCACACATATGATATCAACATCATTATGCTCTACAATGTACTCCAAAGGAACACATACCTAAGCATTAGCAAAGATACTTTGCTTGTTATACAAATGAAGCTTTAAAAAGACAGCTACTCTAATCATGAGTAATTTCCACAAACCAAATGAAAACATGTGCAAGTGCACACACACACACATACACACACACACTCCAAAATTAAAACACACAAAAGAATGGGTAAAAATGGTGCACTTCAGAACAAATATGACTTCAAAGCAGATAAGTCCTTCGGACAACTGCCACCTCAGCTTGTTCATTTTTGTTTCTTGACCCACATGTATATATGCACACTCACACATTCCCAAAGATTATAAGCTTAGACATTTCCATATGGAGATATAGTCTCCTCAATTAATGACATATAGCTTCTGTGAATGTGTTTCCTCATTTGCAAGATGAATTTAATAATACACAGTGGAATGAGATATTGCACATATGATGCTTAGCAGTGGCTAGCTTTGTCAGCATACATCTCTATGGAAAACAAACAAAAAAAATAATGAAAAGAGATTTTATAGGCTTTATAAAATACCCGGTACTTCCTCTAGTTATATATTTACTGCATTTTTCTACACACGTAAAGATAAAGTCAGGTAGAACAAACTGTTTGTGTCCCTGTGTCCTTCTCTCCTGTAACTCCTCTCCCCATGTGAATATGGGATCAATTGATTGCAAAGAACAAGAAACACAAATCTTTAACAGAGTGAGAACAAGGAATTTATTATTAAGGGAATTTCTTGGAACCTGAGTTAGAATGTACATAATGTACCTGTATTAATTTAATCCTCTTAAAACTATGAGTACATATTGTACCCATTTAACAGATAAGAAAACTAAGACTCAAAGAGGTAACATAACTCACCCTTTAAAAATAATAATTTGCCTATAGTTGGACATTTTAAATGTTTCCATCTTTGTTATTATTAAAACAAAACTGCATAAAATATTTCTGTGCATACAAAATTTTTAATTTTTTTTGAAATAATTTTTTTGAGAATAAATTCTAAGGATTGATATTATTTAGATAAAAGATATAAGCTTCTCAGTGACTCATGGATTGTTCTAGTTTTTATTTCACAAGGTATTTATAGTAACTAAGAAATACTGAATTATTTTGCAAAAGTAAAAATGTCCTTGACAGCCCTTACTAATTATTTGACACTGGAATATGAATTGGATGATGAACACTAGAATGAATTATCTATGGACTCTTTGTCTTGTGCATTTCTTTGTTCTTCCTCATAACTGTGAACATTTACTGAGTGCATTCCTTGTCCTTGGACACTGCCCACAACCATCATCTGTCCCTAACTGATCTGCATCTGTGATTTGCAGAATCAGAGATCTGCACTTTTAGAGTATAGATTTTCTTTTGAATTTATCCCACATACAATTTTAGGGAAGAATTTTGACTGAAAAAATTGGGAATTTTTCATTTGCTTTCCCAGTTGGTTTTGATTAATTATAAGGTAGAAAAATTAGTGTGATTCGGTGCTTTTATTTCTTTGGAATAAAGGTTCAGTAGGAAGAAGAATGCAGTAAGAATAGAGGAATGGTGACAGTAATGACAATGACAAAGCTGGTGAATGTTGGACTGGGTATCAGTGGCAATTACATGTCTTTAATTTCTATAGTTTAGCTTCATCCAGTGAACAGAATATTAATGTTTAATGGGGTTAATCAGAGCATCTGGGAAGCATCCTTTGAAAATATACTAAATTTTCATTCATTCAAATAATATTTATTGAATACCTGTATTGTGCTGAGAAAGAGAAATAGAGACTGCTGTAGCACACAGACTATGCCAAGAATGAACGAGGGAAGTCGTACTTAAGTGCTTATATCTTACCAATCACTTTTGAGATGAGGAAATGAAGACTCAGAGGAGTTAAATGGCATGCCTAAGGTCAGACTCCTAAAATGTATAAGAGCTGGGATTTTAAACAAAACCTATCTGACTCCACTCTTCTTCTCAAAGGACACTACCTCCTAGTGTCATAAGAAAAAGTATAATTAAAGGGATGTGGGAGTTTAGAGGAGGAATTGGTTAATTCTCTCCCAGGGGTCAGAGAAGGTCGCTGATGGTTGAGTAGGCTTTGATTGGCAAGGGATGACACGCAGTTGAGGAGGTAAAAAGGCTGTAAAAGGTTGAAAAGCAACGTGAGCAGCAGCAATGAAGAACTAATATGCCTGTGATTTTCAAAGCCAGGGAGGTGGATGGCCCTTGTGGGTGGCCCATAGGTTGATTGGGGCACAGGGTGGTGGTGACAGACAGCCCTGGAAACAGAGTTTTGATCTCCACTGTGGAGGGCCTTGGAATGCCATGCCAGAGATTTCAAGTTTAGTTTTATCTTTAGGACTGAATGACTGAAAAGGACAAATGAGTGATCAGAGCCTGAAATTAGGCTGTGACAGCGAATATGAAGAAGGCTGATGAGATCCCAAAGATAGGTGCATGGCAAAATCGGCTGATGGTGACTGGTGCTGAGGAAAGGGTCAAAGTGATACTGTCACTCTACTTTTAGTGAAGAGATGTCTATTCAGCTGTGTTCAGTTCGTCCACCATGTACTGTTGTGTTCAGTTCATCTACCATGTATTGAGGACTTCTGTGGTATGACCCAGGAAGTCAGGAAGGCTGGTTTGGTTTTGCGAAGACATTCCCAGTGTTGATGTACTCAAGAAAGACATGAAAAGGTTGAGTATGCAATGGTCTGAAACCATTAGTTTAGAGGATCTAACACTTCCTCTAAAACTATGTAGAGCAATGCAGCACCTCAGTTTACCTCACCAGACGTTTTGACAAAAGAATGGCATTTTTCATTTTCTATCCTCATGGATTCTTTCAACAGACATTTGAATTATAAACCATCAAAGTCCTCTCCGACAGACGTTGTTCTTCACACCTCGTCTGCATCTCCATTAATCTGAGGGAAGGCTGATAGCAATTCACAAACTTAGGCCACCTGCACCTGCCTTTTAAATATCTTTTCTGTGGTGTATATTCAAAGAGAGCCTGGGGTTTTCAACCTCTCCAAACCATGAAGTAAAGAACTTGGGCTGAAGAGAAGACAGAATGGAGGGAGTGAGGACATGGGGACGGAGGTGAGGTTCACAGAGCCCCTTCTCAGGGCCCCCATTGCCATGGAAACAATGCCTTTGTCCGTATTGCTTGCATGTGTTTAGAATAACCCCGTTTAGGCCCACTGATCGCCAATTAAGCCTTCTATAAAACTAGGGGTCATTAGAGGGCAACTATCTCAGCACACTGGAAACCTCTCAGAGAAGTGGGCTGGAACTTGGGCCTTCAGGGGATGCTAAATGCAGTAAGTAGCAGCCTTTGGTTGTCATTGTTGAATTCTGTGAACTAGACAGGAGGAGAATTTATGTCACACTTGTCCATGGAAAGCAGACTTAAAGCATTTATTGACTGCTTGCTCTGACAGACACCGCCATGTACATCTTTGTTCCATACCCTATTTACTCTTGAGAGAGCCACAGTAGGATGCTACTATTATTTTCATATGTTGGTCACTGAAGAGAAGATGCAGAAACAAAGGGGAAGTGTCTGGCCCAAGGCCGCTCTTGCTCTCCCTGCCTGTGGGCTTCCTGTGACCTTGTTCTCTCAGGCATATTGAGGACTTCACTTTTCCTGAATTTCTGCTCACTCTCCATAACTAATAAATAGGTAACTCAGTGTTTGAGTCATGCATGAAACCACAGATGAGTCTGTCACAGGCATGAATTTCAAGAATATGCTGAAATTCCAGAACCCCTTTGGTTTGTATGTACATGTGTATAAATGAGACTATCCCTCACTACATTTTTCTTTCAATTAAAATGCAGAAGATTTGAGGACTGGACTCTCCCATGTAGGATATCATCACTTACTATTTTTGTTGTTATTGTTATGTTTCTGGGCAATAAGAATTAGTTTGCACAGTTTGGAGAAAATTCAGATCTTGAAATCTTTACTCCTGGAAGTAGGGTCCTTACAGTGGTAATCATGTTTCAATGAGGGCCAATATGAATGGTGTCCCTATAATAAGGGGAAATTGGGACACAGAAATGCACAGAAGAAAGATGATCTGAAGAAATACAGGGAGAATACAGCAATCTATAAGCCAAGGAGAGTGGCCTGGCACACATCCTTCTCTTAGCAGCCAATTTATACTCTTGTGAGCACCTCTGAAAACACAGCAGAGGAAGCAAGTGGTGGCAGTGGTTATTTTTTCTTTGAAAAAGTAGTAAGAGAGATTCTGGGAGAGTTGTCTGGAGATGGTGAACATCTGAGCTGCAATTTTTTTTTTAGTTTTCTTTCTTTTTTTAATCTTTATTATTTTGTTTGCTTATTTTTATGTGGTGCTGAGAATCAAACCCAGTACCTCCTATGTGCGAGGCAAGCACTCTACCACTGAGCTACAACCGCAGCCCTGAGCTGCAGTTTTAAGGATGAACATAAGTTGACCTGGTGATTGGGGTTGTTGCCAGGTGGAGGACACAACTTGTTCAGTATCACAAGTGGGTGCTCCAGGCAATAGTGTGTTCTTGTAATTCCTTAATCTCATACCTTTGGCCTGACCCTCCATGGTCCTGGTTCTTCAACTTCCTTCATGAGTATCCCTAGTGTCCTCACTCCTCATACTAAGCACTCTTCAAGGTTAACCCAGTGGCTAGAGAATCTCTTCACTTCCTTAGAACTTCTCAAAAAATACCATTAATTGAAAGAACATCCCTACATGGACACCCATGTAGGGAGGTTCATGGGATACCTCTTAAATGACAGGTCTTGTCACCAGCATTTGCTATGCACAGCCCAACATCATTAGTTCAGGCTATATCCTCAATTTTCCTGAAAAACTGGTACCCAGGCTGCTGTGTTTGTTTTGATGCTTTTGCTGTCCATCGGTGACCTGTTTCTAAAATGAGTCATCTCTGGTACCTCCTGCTACCACATACCATGTTAGGATTCAGGGCCAGACTGGCTGTTATTCTTGAAATCTCCATTTTCTTCCTATTCCTGAAATTTTAAACTACCCTTACCTGTGTCCACTCTTTACATCTCTTTCATGTTTTACAAGCCATCAAAAATTACTGACAGTGACTACAATTACACCTGTAAGTTCCTTCCACACTGGGAATGTTGTTAGACTGAACCTGAGGGCTTCTATTTGTAGTACATAGTCCAATAAATTCTGGCTATATCTTGGTTCATCTGAGTCTGCAATTCCACCTTACCTTTCTCCTTGGTCCTTTCTAATTAGAAGAATATTGTCTTGCCTGGATAAAACAGGTACACAATAGAAAATTAGTAGTTGAGCTGGATGTGGTGTGCACACCTGTAATTCCAGAAACTCCAGAGGCTGAGGCAGGATGACTGCAAGTTCAAAGCCAGCCTCAGCAACTTAGCAAGGCCCTGGGCAATTTAGCAAGACCCCATCTCAAAATAACAAATTAATAGTAATAAAAGAATAAAAAAGGGATGGGGGATGTGGCTCAGTGAGTAAGCATCCCTGGATTCAATCCCTGGTACAAAAAAAAAAAAATAGTTGGAATTTTCTCAAATAATCCATGAATATGACACCTTCTTTTGTCCTCATTCTCTAGTCTTACAGAAATTTTGTAGTCCTTGACACTGTAAACACCCTCTCCTTGATGCAACTTCATTCTTGTTTATATGACACCATTCCCTCCTGATTTTCTTTTTCTCTTTGAGAGAAATTCTATTTCAGGCTCTGCTGCAGAATTCTCTTTCTGTGCCTGCACTTCAACTTTGTGTTTCCTGGATTTCTGGTCTGGGTCCACTTGTCATTTTTACTCTTCAGATGTCACCATTCACTCGACTTCCCCTGCCACCAAATCCACACATCTGAATCTTCAGATCAGACTGCTCTTCCAGAGACTCAATTGCTTCAGACACCCTCACTTGGATTCTCTTTTAAGTCCCTTTGCCTCAAGCTGCCAAACTCTGAACTATTTATCTATTTCTTATTCTTGGAAGGGCTTATATTTTTGCTGGAGCTGGGGAAATGTATGGCAAATTTTGCTGTCTGAGAAGGTAAAGGGATTTGTGTTGGTTCCAGTGTATTTTTTTTACCACCTCCATATTTGAGGTAGATTTAATTGTTGGAGCTGACCAGTCTCAGAATAGGCACAGAAACAATAAAGTAATACGGAATAGACTTCAAAAATTACTCATTTATTTAACAAACAAGGCCTGAGCACTGACTTTGTACCAGAGATGGTAGTCATCACTAGTACGACATGGACTAAAGTTTCATCTGTAAGCCCTCATGAACCTCATAGAATAACATATTGCATACAATTTCCTGAAGTGAGTGTATTAAGTTTATGTGTCATGGTGACTGGGCTACACACATGTGTTAAATATCATTCTGAGTCTGCTTGTGAGGGGTTTCTGGATGAGATAACATTTGAATCAGGTGACTAAGTAGATTGCTCTCCATGCTGTGGGTGGACCTCTTCTAACCTACTATACATCTGAATACAACAATAAAGGCTGAGAGGGAACTTATGCTGCCTGACTACTTGAGCTGAGACATCAGTCTTTTCTGGCCTTTGGACTTGGACTTAAACATTAGCTTTACTTGAGTCTTGAGCTTGCCAGCTTTTGGATTGGAATTTACATCATCTGCTTTCCTATTTCTCAGGTCTGCAGACTTAAACAGAAACTACCCATGAGCTCTCCTGGGTCTCCAGCTTGCCCATTAGGTCTTGGGACTTCTCAGCTTCCATAATTGTATGAAACAGTTATTTACCACAAAATCATTTCTGTCTCTCTCTCTCTAAATATATACATTATATGGACCTTGTTTCTTTGGCAAATCCTATTGGAGTTAGATACTTCCTTTACATAATTATATATTCTCATCTCAAATCATTTCTTTGTGATTGATTTTTAATCAACATCATCTAAAATCAACTTTTTTGTGTGTACAATTTTAGGAATTTTAACACATGTATAGATTTCTGTAACTGCCAACACAATCAGGATACAAAAGAGTTCCATCACCTCTCAAATTTTCTTATCTTTCCTGTTTCGAGTCAGATTCTTCCCTCACCCAGAAACCCTGAATAATCACAGATCTGGTCCCCTTCTTATAGTTTAGTGTTTTCTAGAATGTTATGTAAATTTTCTCCTAAAGTATATTGAGTTTCTCTTTTTTTTCCTCTCAGCATAATTCTATAGACAACCAATCAAGTTTGCTTATATCAGTAGCTTGTTTTTTTATTTTCAAGTATTTTTCAACTATGTAGATGTACCACACTTTTGTTATCTCCCATTGAAAGCTTTTGTGTTGTTTACAGTATATGGTAATTATGAATAAAGCTGGTACTGAATACTCACATAAAGGATTTTCATGACCATAAATAAATATATTACAGGTGGGATTGCTTGCCCATATTGTGAGTATATTTTTTTATATAAAGAAGGTTAGTATATAATGATAAAAGGGTCAATTCAACAGGAAGATCAAACAAGTTTAAGTATATATTCACCCAACATCAGAGTACCTAAATACAGATTCTTTTTTGACTTATAATGGGTATGAAACCCAATATATCAATTATAAGTTCAAAATATCAAAAGTTGCAAATGCATTTACTATGCCTAGCTTATTTTAAACATGCTCAGATAACTTACATTAGCTTGGGGTTGGCCAAAATTATTTAACATGAAGCACATTTTTTAATAAGGTGTTGAATAAAATGTGATTTGTTCAATACTATACAGGAAATTTAAGACAGAATGATTGTATGGAAATTTAAAACAGAATGATTGTATGGTACTTTTGAACAATCATAAAGTTGAAAAGCCATAAGTTGATCCATTGTAAGCTGTGGACCATCTTTTTGTTGGTGTTGTTCCTTTTAGATATACATGACAGTAGAGTCTATTTTGGCATATTATACATGTGAATATATGCTTAAATTTAACAAAGTACCAAACTATTGTAAAAACAGTTTGGACCATTTTGCATTTCATCGGCAATGGATGAAAGATCCAGTTCTTCTGCATTCTTGTTCAGCACTTCGTATTGCCTTGTTGTTAGTTTCCATTCTAACAGATTCAATGGTCTCTCATTGTGAGCTTAATTCACATTTTCCAAATGGAATCTTTTCATGTGTTTTTCATCTCTATATCTTCTTTGTTGAAATGTCTATTAATTTCTTTGCCTTTTTCAATTTATTTTTAAATTTATTTGCAAAAATTCTTTATATATTCTGGATAAATGTCATTTGTCAGATATGTGATTGGCAAATAATATATTCTACTGTATGGCAAGTATTCCAATCCTCTTAATGGTGGATTTCTAAGAGCAACATTTTTTATATTTTAGTTTTGGTTCATCCATTCTTTCTTTTTTTATTATTAGTTGTTCAAAACATTACATAGTTCTTGACATATCATATTTTATACATTTGATTCAAGTGGGTTATGAACTCCCATTTTTACCCTGTATACAGATTGCAGAATCACATCAGTTACACATCCACATTTTTACATACTGCCATACCAGTGTCTGTTGTATTCTGTTGCCTTTCCTATCCTCTACTATCCCCCCTCCCCTCCCCTCCCCTCCCATCTTCTCTCTCTACCCCATCTGTACTTCATTTCTCTCCCTTGTTTTTTTCCCTTTCCCCTCACATCCTCTTATATGTAATTTTGTATAACAGTGAGGGTCTCCTTCCATTTCCATGCAATTTCCCTTCTCTCTCCCTTTCCCTCCCACCTCTTGTCCTTGTTTAATGTTAATCTTCTTCTCATGCTCTTCCTCCCTGCTCTGTTCTTAGTTNGTTGACATGTGTACTTTATGGCATTTCTGCTCAGTATGGTAATGTCCTGAAATTTATCATTTAACAAGAAATGCAGCTATTGATAAACTGATGTTTTAAATGTCAAACAATGTGATATTTATAGTAAAAATGGAAACTGCTTCAGGTTTATACATTGGTCAGAGGGACCAGAGACCTTGGGGATTCACTTTGGGGTTCTGTGGGAAGCGATCTTAGTTTCTGTCTTTGAAATGACCTTCAGATGGAGGCTTTCTGTTTAGAGTTCAGAGGATGTTGTAACCTTAACTGAGTCTCCACCATGAGAAAAATAGGAAGCTCTTCTCAGGATAGATGGTGGAGGGGGGTTAAAAGAAACTTTATAGGAAAATTACAATTTCAACTCTGTTAATTGTCACATGATCCAATTAAAATTGGAGAAATGTAATGTACTAAACTCGGTAGACAAAAACCTTCCAATAGCACAATTTTCTTTTCTCCCTCAAAATACCTAGATATTTGTATTGATCCCTGAAAAGATCCTCAAAATATCCTCTTTGAAATAAAAATAATTATTTCAAGTTTTCTATGAAATAAGACAGAAAAAAAAACCCACAATGCTTTTTTCCTGTCCCTTTGATATGTACAGTTGAAGGTATTTCTCATTGCACATTATTTCCATCTATCATGTGGCATTAAAGCATTTTTCATATTGGGCATAATAATAAAGGATCACACTCTTAGCCTTAGGCATTTTAGAGGAAAAAGTATGAATGTATTGAGCATTGTACAAACTGTCTGACTAGTCAGACTACTTGATTTTAAGAGGGCAGGATTTTTTTTTCTTTTCTATAAGAATGGATATTACTTTGCAGCATTTTTTTTCAATGTGCCAGGTATGGGATATACATTTTGAAAAGCACAGAGCATAATGATTTTCTTTAAAAAGTGCAAGGCATGGACTGTGCCTTAGGGGTCTTTTTACTCCTCTGCCCACCACAGTACTTCAACAAGAGTGTGTGCCTCTTCAGGGGTTGTTGAGAGACTTGACAGTCTTCATTCTATGGCTTATCCCTGTCTAAAATACCCCGTTTTTAGGCCGATTCTTCAGATTAAGTGAATTGCTGTGTTCTTTGGGGTTGAATGGGGACAGTATTCTCCAAATTATAAAATATAAAGCCCATTATTTCCCAAACTTTAGTTTTTGACCTTCCTATTTCATGCAATATGCTTGTCTAAGTTTTTCTTCTGTTTCTTCATTTCACAGTGATGTTTTCACTATTAATTTCAGGCAAGGAATCCCCACTAAGAATTTGTGAGTCTGAAGTAGTAATCACTAGGCAAGAGTTGGAGTTCACTAAGAAAAGGATATAATTTTTGCTATGGCTTAGATTAGTGACCATGTGTTAAAGCCTTGGTACCCAGGATGACATTATTGGGAGGTAGCAGAACCTTTAGGAAACCTTATAGAAGGGCCTTATGTCATTGATGTATTTGCTTGTAGGGAACTGTTGGAAATGTCTTGTCTTGTCTCTCTCTTTGCTTCCTAGATCATGATGTAAGCAGTGTGTTCTATCATGTACTCCCATCATTATGTGTTGCTTTTACTAGAGGCCCAAAGAAATGGACTACTCAATCTTAGACTGGAGTCTCCAGAATTGTGAAATAACATAATTTTTTTTTGTTTTGTAAATTTATTGCCTCAGGTTTTTTGTTTTAGTGACAGGAAGCTGACTAATACACACTGAGAGCATCCTTCTGTACATGTTTGCTATGTCTGGAGTTCAGCAAGACACTTTTTATAGGCCTTTCTTTATGTTCTGGTGTTTGAAATGAGCACTACAACAACAAACAAAGTTCTAGTTCTGTTTTGTTTTCCTTTTTGGTGTTTTGAGTTGTCTGAATTCCTGAAGGGAATGGGACAAGTTTGAACCTTTTGGAGGACTCTAAGGACATGCCTTCTCTATCTTTGTCTGTCTCTCTTTTTCTTCTAAGTTTTTAGCTTTTTATTTGGAAATAATTATAGATTTACAAGAAGTTTAAAATACATGTTCAGGGAAATCTTACATATCTTCTATCCTGCCCTCACAAGCAGTACAATCTTCAGTACACTCCCAATATTACAACATTGGCATTGATACAATCCACGAAGGATAATCAGCTTTCATCACTTAAAAATTGTTTTGGGGGGTACCAGAGATTGTACCTAGCGTTGCTTAATCACTGAGGCACATTCCCAGTCCTTTTTATTTATTTATTTATTTTATTTTGAGGCAAGGTCTTGTTAAGTTGCTGAGGCTGGCTTTGAACTTGAGACCTTCCAGCCTCATCCTTTTGAGCCACTGGGATTATAGCCATGTACCACCACACCTCACTAAAATGTTCTTTTAGCTATTTTAGGTCCTTTGAATTTTCATATGAGTTCTATGAATAACTTGTCAATTTCTGTTAAAAAGACTTTCTGGGATTGTGATTGGGGCTGTTTTGAATATGCAGATGAATTTGAAGAGCACTGATTTTACAGTATTGAATCTTCTAACACATAAACAAAATACACATCTCCATTTATTTTCTTATACCACTAATTTAGCTCTGTAATATTTTTAGTTTTTAGTGTACCAATCTTTTGTATTTTGGATCAGTTTTGCCACAATTATTTCAAATTTATGTATGATACTTGAAATTGCATTGTTTTCAATTTTAGTATACAGTTGTTCATTGCAAGTGTTATTGCTCATGTGTCAGACAATTCAAGAATGTTCAGAAGTAAAATAATTGGATTATGAAAGGGCTAACAGAATCAGTGAATTAATCCACTGATGGAGTAACTGTGTGGTAACTGTAGGCATATAGGATGTGGCTGGAGGAGGTAGGTCAGTGGGGGGATATTCATTTGGGTTTATATTTTGTCCCTGTTGAGTGGATCTCTCTCTCTCTCTCTTTCTTCCTCTCTCCCTACCTCCCTTCCACCCTTCTCTCTCTCCTCACCCTTCCTGGTTACCATGTTTTAAGCTGCTTCCCTCCACAATGACCTTTTGCCATGATGTTCTGCCTCACATAGGCCCAAAGCAATGGAGTTTGTTGATTATGGACTGAACTCTGAAACCATGAGCCAAAATATAAACTTTTCCTCCTTTACATTGTTATTGTCTGGTCTTTTGGCCACTGCATTGAAAAAGATGACTAAAATAGAAATCATACCACAAGTGGGGTCATTGTTATGACTAAAAAAGAAATCATACCAGAAGTGGGGTCATTGTTATGACTAAAAAGATCATGTGAATCAGAAGCATTTGGAGCTACTTTGCAGGGAGAAGAAATTTGGAAAGTTTAGAGATGCAAGTTGGAAAAGCTTTAGAATATAGTAAGTGGAGATTAATAGGTGATTCTTGTGGGAGCTCAGAAGACCAGAATGCTCAAAGAACTGTAGATAATAAAGGGCTTACGAGGTTTCAGAGGAGAAAGACTATTGAAAATAGGACTAGAGATCATTCATATAATGTTCTGGCAAATAATTTGTCTACATTTGACCATGTCCTGAGACTTTTTGTGACACTGAATTTAAAGACAATGCACTAATTATTCTGGGGGAGAAAATTTCAAGGCAGAAAAGCATTCAAGTGGTGGCACAGATATTGCTGGCATCTTTAAGCCAAATTTACTGTGATATTTAGGAACATAAAGCAAAGAAAAAATTTTGAAAAACTTGCAGTTTGTCCTGAAAATGGCAAGTAAAACTGGGGGTAAGGAAGTTTGAGTTGTTAAAGACATTACAGTAGATAAAGAGATACCAATTACTTTGCACAGAGACAATCAGAAGGATGTTTTGAGGGGATCTCAGGAATTGAGGAAGATCAAACCCATCTCAGGCTCAAGAATGCAAAAGTAAAAATTTCTTTGAAAACAGACCATGAGGGTACCCTGCTTGCATAGTGGGGCCTAAGAAGTTGTTTCACCATGCTTATCTCTCTGAGCGCTCAGAGACTGCTGCAGCCATGGTTCCAGGAGTTTGGGCTACTGCTTGAGATTGTATCAGACACTGGCATCAACTACATGGTGCTGGTTCTGCAGAAACCAGGTAAGGTATAGCAAGGTTGAAGTTCCTGCAAGCTACCCCTAAAAGGGTGATACACGAAGATGTGAAAAGGAAACCTAAGCTGCAGTGGAGAGCCCTGAGATTAAGAGAGGCCAGTAATATGGAATGTGTGCCAAGGGAAGCTACAGGAATCAAGCAGAGATAATCCAGGAGAGAGGCCATGTGGGCTTTAACCATCAAGGCCATAGGGGCAGAGCTACACACATCATTTCCAAAGAACATCATGATGCCATTTGCTTCAGATGCTGGACGTGGAGCTACACAACTTGTTTTCCCAGTTGCATTTTGGTTTTGCTTTGATCCCATTCCTTCTTTCTATGCTCCTATTTCTCACTTTTGGAATAGAAATGTTTACTCTGTACCATTATACATTGGATATACATAACTTGCTTTTGATCTTTATCAGGTAAGAGTTTGTGTTAAGTCACAGATGAGATTTTGGTCGTGAGTTTTGTCTTGAGTCACAGATGAGATTTTGGTCTTAAACTTTTAGTAATATTGAACTGTTAAGACTATGGGAACTCTTGGAAATGGAATATATATGTTTTGAATTGTGAGATTAGCATGAGCATGAACTTTCAGTAGCCAGAGGAAGAATGTTATGGTTTGTATATGTAATGTCCTCCATAAGTTCATGTGTGAGACAATGCAAGAATATTCAGAAATGAAATGATTAGAGTATCAGAATTGTAACCTAATCGATAGATTAATTCACCAATATAGGTATAGGTATGCAGAATGTGACTGATTGCAGGAGGAAGTCACTGTGGGCCATGGTCCCAGTATGCTAAGCATTATATTTGGGGGGCTATACTTTTCCCTGGTGACTAGAGATAGTGTGTTTCTCTCTCTCTCTCTCTCTCTCTCTCTCTCTCTCTCTCTCTCTCTCTCTCTCTC
>NW_026000272.1:7714616-7729486 GCF_001458135.2 Marmota marmota marmota
ATATATATATATATATATATATATATATATATATATATATATATATAATCATGAAAATTGAACTTCAGAAGACAAGAAAGAGTGACAGGTAAATTTGGCACACATATTTAGGGAGTGGTTAAGAAATAACCATAGCTTTTAGGCATCTCCAATATCCTCCATCACAATAGAAGCATCAGTGATAGGGCTGTGTGATGTCTTGGCCACCACAGAGCTCCCATTGGCTGGAATAGTTGCTGGGGAACCAAACAAAGCTTACGGGTGTGGCTCCTCACTGGCTAGTATAAAAAGGGTGAGCAGGAGCCCTTCCAATATAGATGCTGAGAGATTTAGCTTTAGCTCATCAACTCCCCATATCTGACAAAGGTAACGTAGCTATACAACTCACCATAAAATGGGAGAGCCAACAGTGAACATCAAAGTGAAGGAGATGGAGTCTTCTGGCCAACCCCAAAACAGAGAAAGTGAAAAGGTCAAATGACCCTGTTGTTTTCCTCCTCCTCTTTTTCCCCCATAGATTCCCCACCCCAGGATTTGTACTTTGTCCTTCCATGACATGAATCCCTTATTCAATCTGCACCCCTTCTCATAAAGCTCCCCGGCCACATAGTTTCTATTTTACCCAAAACTAATGCTCTCTACATTCTGTTTCATTGCCAGATACAGAAAATACTTACAAGAGTAAAAGTTGTGCTTGAAAAGAGTTTGAACAAAACAAAAAAAGTCAACAATTATCGTGTTTTACTATCAGTCCGATAAGAAAATAAATCTGAGTCAGCTGGAGAAAAATGAAGGGATTTCTTTTGAGAACTCTACAGATCCTCAAAACACTCCTGAGAGGAAATGCCCAGACTGCTGAATGTGTCTGTAGTATCTCCAGGAGACTATGGAGACATGGTCAGATGTACAAAATTAAATCTGATAAATAAAGTGAGATTAAGTCTTAAATGAAGATTTTTGTGTGTATTTCTGTTCTCTGGTGGTGGGAAAGGAAAGAAGGGAAGGTATTTGAGACACAACAGGAAATGGAGACCACAGGGTTGGAGAATGAATGCATTGGGTTCATAGCCAAATATAAATAATCACAGGGGAAAGAGCACTAAAAATGATTTTCTTAAAATTTTACTTCACAGGTGGAGAAGTAAAGAATGTAGTATTTCATGAAAGGTGTTTGTGTCTTTCAGGAGAGAGGGTCAGATGGGGAGATCTGTAATGTATGTGAGTTGCAGTGAATACTTTCCAAAAGGCAGGCAACAAATTCATATCCAGGTTGCTTATGTCACAATGGTGTCTATTATAATCCAACTAGTGTTCTAAGCAACTGGAAGCCTTAAGGGAGACCAAAAATCTCACCCTCCAGAAAGTGACTAGTGGTACCCACACACTAAAATAATGGAATTTGGTGATTATAATCCCAACAAAATAAGGGCATTTTATTTTTTAAGAATCTTCATGTGGAACAGTTGCCAAAGAGGGCAGGGTAGTGGAGTGGTCTGCCACCAAAGTAGGCAATAAAGGGGAATATTGTCTACAGCAAAATATATATATAAGAATAGAAAAGTAGAAGCTACTTCAATACTCCAACATTTCTAATATTTATAATTAAATATTCTTCCTTGGCGGGGAGGGATGTTGTTTTTGTTGGGGGCAGGGTACAGTAGAGTGGTTTAGGCATTGAGTTCAAAGGGTTCAGTTAATCCTATACCTTGAGTTAATTGTAAGACTCTCTTCTGTTTATTTACTTATTCCCTCTCCTTATTTCTACTTTTCAATTTCCTTCCCTTTCTTCTCAATCATTCTAATGTATTTCAGCATATATTTTCATTTATGAGTGTTAATTAAATATATATTATTGTTAGCATTTCAAAAATTTGTTTTTATTGTGAATATTTAATGTTTCATTTAGGTCTAGTTTGAAGACCTATGTATCCTCCTATGAATATGTCTAATCTGTTTCCTTTTGTAAATGACTATGTTAGATACATTGTTTTCACTTTGAAATCTTCAGAATGATATTTTGATTTTGAAATTTTGCTTTCACTCTTCTGTGAAAGATTTGTTTGATTTATACCTTAATGTCTGTTTGTTTATTTATTTATTTGTGGTGCTGGGGATTGAACCCAGGGTCTTGTGCATGTGAGGCAAGCACTCAACCAACTGAACTATATTCCCAGTTATTTAATGTTTATTTTTAATGATTGTAATCATGTTCATTTTTATTGTAGAGAAGCATAATTGATTTTTATGTTGAAATTTCTATTTTGAGATAATTTTATGTTCATATGCCATTGTAAGAATTTATATAGAGGGCTGGGATTGTAGCTCAATGGTAGAGCACTTGCCTGGTGTTTTTGAAGAACTGGGTTTGATCCTTAGCAACATATAAAAATAAAATTTCAAATAAAGGTTAAAAAAAGAAATAAGGAAATTCCAGTGTATTTTTTACTCAGTTTCCTCCAATGGTAACACCTTAAAAAGATAATACAATGTCACAACCAAGGATTTGGCATTGATGCAAACCATCAGATTTTCCTAGTTTTATACGTTCTCATGTGTGTGTGTGTGTGTGTGTGTGTGTGTGTGTGTTTATTTATGTGAAATTTTATTATATGGTAGATTCAAGTTACAACTCACCAAAGTAGTACAGAAGTAAAGATACAGAAGCACTTCTTCAACAAAAGGATCTGTCATGTTGTCTTTTAATAACAACACCAAATGTTCTGAAAGTACTATCTTCACCTCTATAATTTTGTCATTTTGAGAATGTTCCATAAATGTAATCATACAGCAAGTAGTCTTTTGGAATTTGATTTTTCCACTCAACATCAGTCTCTCAGGATTCATTCATTTTGTTGCATGTATCAATAGTTTATTCATTTTTATCCTTGAGTAAAGCATTCCATGCTATAGAAGTACCACACTTCACTTAATCAATTCTCCTGTTGAAAGATATGTGGAATATTTGCAGTTTCTGACAATTAGAAATAAAGCCACTATAACCATCTACATGCAGAATTCTGTGTGAACGTGATTTAATACCTCAGGAATAATTACCCAAGGATGTTTTTTTCAAGGTAGTATGATAGTTGTCATGCTTAGTTTTATAAGAAAAATTTCCAACTTTCCAGCAGGGCTGTATTATTTCATATTCCTACCAGCAATGCATAAGTGGTTCAGTTTCTTTGGATCCTCAACAGAATTTGATTTTGTCACTTTTAAAATTTTAGCCTTCTTGATAAATGTGTAGCAACATTAAATTGTGCTTAATTTTTATTTCCCTGAGTGTAAATATTGCAGAAAGTCTTTTTCATGTGCTTATTTACCACCTGTATGTTCTCAATCCTTTCTTTTTCAAAAGTTAATGATAATGCCTTAGAAAAATGATATTGACATGTGTATCAAGTTTGAAAATGACACAAGAATTGGAAGATTCTTCTGATAATAGAATCTAAGTGCAATGAGTTTAAATAAGCTAGACTGTGGACTCTTAGAACTACTACTAGAACAAAGATTTTTTTTTTACTTAGGAAAACTGTCATGTTTCTTTGGTTTAACATTAATATAAAAAATAAATTCAGAGATTTTCAATTAATAATAAATCTAATGTAATCATGGGTAAGAAGGCTGTACAAAAGCTGTCAGTCCTTTAACTAAGTTCAATGGACAGGTATTTCAAGTAAGAGGTGACATTCTCCTCCTATACTGTGTTGATCTGATTATAGGGAATAGATGCAAAGTAAAGAGCATTAGAGGACAAGAATAAATTTGGGTGATAATGGGACTTGAAACAGCATCATGGGGTAAATGAAAGAAAAAAAAAACTATATCAGGAAGGGTCATTATGGGAAACAGATTATACACTTAGATAAGATTATTTGAGAAGACTAATTGCAAAGCAATGGGAGAACATAGGGAAACCAAAATCTTGTGACATAACTTAGCTTGGGAAACAAGAGGGCATCTGCTACCAACCCATTTGGATAGGGAGTGGTAGAAAACTAGAGAGATGTGAGAGAACCATAAGACAAAAAATAATGATCTAGATAAAAGGTGAAAAAGGCCAGAAAAATACTGCAAGAAGGGAACCTGAGGACCACATATTCTGACTTAATTTTCTTTCTTCCAATCATCTGTAGGGGTCTTCCATTGACTAAAATAGACAGATGTTAGAGAACAAGACAGTTTGGTAACATAGACCACAGTTCATACCAGTTGTACTTGTGAGAGCACAAGGCAGAGTAGAGAAGAGAATATGCTAAGAACATTGAAATCAGAGTAACAAGATTCAGGAGAGATCATAATTGCTGAGAGCCATTGCCAAGTAGGAATGACACATGGCAATTTTTTTGTCAGCCTACCCAATGTTGCTTAGAGGAAGGAGTCTCCATATTGACCTAGGTCATTTGCAGTGACATTGCATGTAAGGTGACCTTGCTCAAGGACCAGGGCGGATCCAGGTTTAGGGTGTATCCTGCTGGGATTAGGGAGTATCCCGCTCCTTGGGTTTAGGGCGGTTCCAGGTTTAAGGTGTACCCTGCTGGGAATAGGGCATATCCTGCTGCCTCAGGCGCGCCCCGCTCCTTGAGTTCCCGTTGAGTTCTCATTGAGTTCTCGCGGGATTCAGAGCCTGGTGGATTTGCCCAGAATGTGTGTGTAAGTGCCAGTGACAGTTCGAGAATAAAGAGTTGCTGTTTGAATCTACAAGGTGTGTGGTGGCTCGTGATTTTGTGCCCAGCCAGACTGCAGCACATAATATCTTTCTTTCTCTCTCTGATATGTATGTGGACATATAGAAGCAGGCTATCCTTAGACCTGTTGAATATCTTACTTCTGATTAGAAGTACCTCAATAGGGAACTTGAGCGCAAGTGGAATAGAGTCCATTAAACAGTTGATCTGGAAGAGTTAAATCTGGAACATTTAGAAAATGTTCAATTGTAATTTAAGAACATTATGCTCTTTCCTGTGGGCATAAATATCTCACCATACTTGTCACTCTATATTAAAATATCCAACACTTGCAACTATGTTTTCTCTGGCAAAAAGCAGAAAGTTTGTGGTTTTAAGCTTGTTTTCCCTTGAAAAATAATTTTGTAATGGAGAAACCTGAACAATGGCAAGGAGATATGGTAGCTTCACTGCTTATCCCCTAACAATTTGCACTTGACCCAATTTGTTATAGTATCATCAGGACATAGCATTGCGTCTGGCATACAATGGGAAACCAGTACATATCTACTGAATGAAGGTACATGCATGGTAAGTGAAGGAAAATATGAAGTTGGAAAAAAAGACAGTGACTCATATTAGATATAGTTCTAGTACCAGATTTGGCTATAGCTAATAATATAATCTAGGGCTAGTTAAATGAACTTTAAGGTGATGCCCAATTATTTATTTCCACAAATCTACATTTAGTCATCAATAATTGGGGTCTTCTACTTCTATGTAAAAATTCCATCTGAGTACAAAACCATCCAAGACACCCAAGCTAGTGAAATGAGTCTCTCTAGCTGAAGTTATAGTAGGAACATCAAGGCAGAACTGTGCCCAAATTAAGGTTCTAAACATAGAGAGAAGATATATTTACCTTACTCATATTTCTTTCATTTTAAACAAGCTTAATTTTTCAAAAGACCACAAACAATTTTATTTCAATAAATCTCAAACTAATACATATTGAAACTATTTCCCATGAATTGAAATGCTTTACAAACAGTGAACAGCACTAATACTAATAATATCTAACATTTTCAAATAATTATGTTTAACATTTGTTTAGCATTTATTAAATATCAAGCACTTCACATGCATAGTATAATATACCCCACACAACCAACTTTATGACACTGATAGTTTTACTCTCTCACTGTCTGAAGAGGGTGAAGGAGAGAGGGCACATAGTAAATATTATCATCAGTTGACTTTCCTTCAGAGAGCTAATAACAAATGCAGGATTTTATCATGATACATGTTCAAGGATTGTATTACATACTTTAATTTGAGAGCCTGTATCATATATTTTTACCTTTTTTTTGCATTGACACCTAAAATTACTTAAACTCATGCATTTTAATTATTACTTGGGAAATATATATGAATTTATAAAATTCCCTTACAGGAAAGAACAGTTGGTTTAATGGAGAATAACTATCACGAACCAATAGTTATGAATATAAACTAATGTAGTACTGGTTCTGGCAAATATATATATATATATGAATAAATGTGTGACATGCTCTCTGACTTATGACACTCTACACAGGGTAAGTCTCATTTATCACAAGGGTTGTCTGTCTTCCAGTCTGTGTGCTCTTCTTACATGTGGGATTAATCTGCTCCTGACTGTTATTCTGAAAAACAGAATTTTTTATTAAGAGAATTTCATATCTTTCCTATGCACTTGAAAATTTTAGTATGTCATATGTCCCATTTTCAGTTAGGTTTATGTTCTATTTTACATTACTTTTCCTTTTTCTTTTTACCATAATACCAACCAGTTAGTGGAGAGAAAACAAGTTTTGTCCACATCAGTTTCAGATCTGGAAGAAGTCTGGGGTACACCCACTCTTCTCCAGAGACTGTGCAGGTCCCTGTGGCTGTGAGACTCTGATGTAACCCACATTAGCATCAGTATTGGTGGCAAAGGGACTGCCTTCACCAACACTACCCCAACTTCAAGCAGCATAGCATGGTGCCAGACCCATTTCACTGAGTGTAGGATAGGATAGTAAGCACTACTCTGCTGGACTGGTGAAAAGTAACATTAGACAACAGCCCCCAAGGCCTCCATCCCCAGGCCTACTTGCCAACAATGCCTCTGGGATAACTCTAGTGCCAGGAGAAATCACATGGCCACAGTCTATTGAACTATTCCAGCTAACATTGTCTGTGGCTGATTGCAGTGATCTTGGACCACCAGCCCCCCTCAGCAATAGGCATCCCATGCACATGTGTGTGGGCCTGGTTGCTAATCCAGTATGTATCTGGTCTTAGCAGGCTTTGGCCTAAGGCTGTGACACAGCTTGTAGGCATTGGTAGCCACAGGTATGTTATAGGTCCCAGTTTTGGTTAGGTTTTTGTTCTACTTTACATTATTTTTTTCTTTTTCTTTCACTGTACTATTAACCAGTTAATAGAAAAAAATGAATATTTAAGTCAGCACACTTAGCTTTACAAGGGCTAGTACTAAAAGAAATATTTCTTAATTTATAACAAAATATTGGTAGTAAATTTTTATTGTCTTTTCCTGTGATAACATTTTAGAAATTCAAACTTGATAGAAAACACAAAGAATACCGAATTAGATGCAGAGGTTATCTAGCCTCTTGATCTCAAATCCATATACAGGAAAAAATGATGAAAAAAATCATAGAAAATTCCTTTCCTATTTAAGATTCTTTTGTCCTGCATTGTTCCCTAATGAATAAAAAAAGATATTTTTGGCATAGCACATTATAATACAGCATTTAACAACAGATTTTTGGAGAATGGTACATCTCAGACTTTGGAAATAATTTTGCTTCTCTGAGAGTCGTTTAATCTGTAAAATGGAACTACTACTTCTCATTGTTTTCCCCTTGATAATTAAATGAGAAAATTCTCTTCTAGCTCTCAGAGTAACAACTGACTATTGGTTTATTAAGATTGGCTATAAGTTTCTTTCTTGCATGTCAATTTTACAAAGAAGAATGAAAGTTGCTTAGTGTCCTATTAAATATTACTGTGGGTAAAGGACACCTTAGAAAGGTGTAACCACAAAAATAGAAGAGTAGGGGACTCTATTCCTCATTCCCTATCCCCAGAATGCAACTAATGAGCTAGTAAAACTGAACTATCATGTCCAGTCTTTTTTTGGTTTAATTTATAACAATTCTTGTTTTGTCACTGAGTATTAATTACAGAGGTGTTTGAACACTGAGCTACATCCCCGATCATTTTTGTTTGTTTGTTTGTTTGTTTGTTTGTTTTTAGACAGGGTCTCACTAATTTGCTGAGAGCTCACTAAATTTCTGAGGCTGGACTCCAACTTGTGGTCCTGCTGACTCAGCCTCCCAAGTCATTGAGATTATAGGCATGCTTCACCATGCCTGGCCTGAATTAATCTGTTTTAAACATATTTTTAGTTGTACATGGACATAACACCTTTATTTTATTTATTTTTACATGCTTTTAAGGATCGAATCCACTGCCTCACACATGCTAGGCAAGCACTCTACCACTGAGCTACAACCTCAGCCTCCTGAATCAATCTTTACTGAATTCTGGAATCATGTTAAAAACTACAACAATCAGGGTTAGACTTGGTGAAAAGAAGCTATTACTGTGTGTGAGGACGAGAGAGTGCTGAGATATTTCAAATAGCCTGTTTACTATCAGCCACACAGCAGATCTACAGAGTAGTGATGAAGCAACTTGTACTTTATCCTTAGTGAATATTCTTAGCTCCAGAAACAGCAATACAAACTTTATTCTCAAAGAATTTAGTTGTGGATTGCAATCCGTCTAGCAGCTTCTGTAAAGACTGGCAGAAAGGTTTCTTTTGTTTTGCCCAAATTGGAACATGTCCAGGGTTTGAGCAGCTTGTTTGCTGGCTTTTCCTGAAAGCATTCAGAGGAAAAACACTGATTGCTGTAATATAGAGCAAAGAACGTATATGGGACAAGCATAGATCAAGAAGCCAGGGAAAGTACATATTGGGAAAGGAGATACATATGAAAATAAAGGACTTTAAAGATTCTATGTATGCTGGGGAATTCAGAAAGCCATGACTATGCACAGGGTGAGACATATACTCATAAAAGGACAGACATATACTCATAAAAGGAATAAGAAGAGAAGACGTCAAGCTTTTGCTTCTGGTCATCCTACTTCCTGCACAAATAGAAAGGGAAAACTAAGGCAGAGTTGTGAATAACTTGGTTAACTCCTTATTGAGTGCCACAACACAAAGATAATCTGCTGACGCTAACAAAGTATTTTATTTCCTATTTATTTTTCTTGGCTCCAGGCACTTAAGTTCACTCTGTTCAAACATTAACTGACCACAAAAGTTACAGAACAAAGACTTCAGGGACACACATTAAAAATTCAAACTTTACAAAAAGAGTTTTAAAAGTTACTAAATAAGGAGACAATAATAATCTGTTACAGGCAGCAAAACAAACCGTGAAGGGATAAAAATTGTACTTCTACAGTTGTCATTTTACAATACACAAATGTCCAGTTTTCAATGAAAAATCTATGACAAAGAAAAAAACTAAAGTATGGTTCATTCACACAAAAAATATAA
This sequence comes from Marmota marmota marmota, assembly GCF_001458135.2. Taxonomy (NCBI): domain Eukaryota; kingdom Metazoa; phylum Chordata; class Mammalia; order Rodentia; family Sciuridae; genus Marmota; species Marmota marmota. The sequence continues at coordinate 7,723,908 of NW_026000272.1, forward strand.
ATTAATAGAAACGTGCTTTGAGGAAGTTCAGGCATTAGAATTCCTGGCAAAAATTTTAAATCAACTGTCTTAAATATGCTCAAATTGTTTAAATAAAGTGTGGATAAAGAACTAAAGGAAACCAAGAGAATGATGTCTCAAGATAGATAGTAAGTGTAAAGAGTAATGAAATGGGAATTCCAGAGTTAAAAAAATACAAAAGCAGAAAAGAAAATTTCACTAGAGGGTTTCAATAACAAATATAAACATGTTTTTTTTTCCGATTATTATATGGATTTCAGTGAATATTTTGTTTATACCAATAAAATTTGAACTATACCAATTTAGATATAATATTACGCAAAAATCAATACTTATATTGTTTTTGTTGACAATTTAATCTGGCATTGTTTGTGGTGAGCCGTTCTAATTGGACCGTGGCCGCCATTAGAAGATGGCGCCGGCTTCCACTGTGGCCTGTGATAAACAACTCCTAATATGGAGAATTGGCACGCAATCCCTTACCACCCTATGAGAAAGGTCCACGTGGCAGTTTAGGATTGGTATGCTGGAGGCTTTATTAGGCTGTGCTTGGGCGCTCGGCAACGGGTCGCTAGAAGATGATACATGAATCAAGGCCTGAATAAACTGCTGAAAGAAGAACCCTGTGTCGTGTTTTCCCTTGCCGGCGAGGGGTCGCGGCAATTGTTAATATCTGTTTTTTCCAGAAATACTAAGAAGGCTGCTTATTTCCTTTGAGTATAATAACTTCCACTCTTTCAAGGCCAGATGACACCCACATTTAGATTTACCATAGTCTATGGTTAATATGTTGTTACCACTAAGTACTAAGGGCAATCCAAGCCAAAGTTTGCCCCTAATACACTATTGATGTATTCTGCAGAAAGAAAGAAGAGACTACCTAGCAAGAATAGTAAGTCTGCACAAGCCTCTTCCTAGAGCCTCTGTAGTCCAAAGAGCCTCCTCCATCATCCAGACCCTGCACTGCTGTGAACAAAGTCACCACGGACAGACCATCCTGAAGTTCTGTGATATACCTGTGGCTACCAATGCCTACAAGCTGTGTCACAGCCTTAGGCCAAAGCCTGCTAAGACCAGATACATACTGGATTAGCAACCAGGCCCACACACATGTGCATGGGATGCCTATTGCTTAGGGGGGCTGGTGGTCCAAGATCACTGCAATCAGCCACAGACAATGTTAGCTGGAATAGTTCAATAGACTGTGGCCATGTGATTTCTCCTGGCACTAGAGTTATCCCAGAGGCATTGTTGGCAAGTAGGCCTGGGGATGGAGGCCTTGGGGGCTGTTGTCTAATGTTACTTTTCACCAGTCCAGCAGAGTAGTGCTTACTATCCTATCCTACACTCAGTGAAATGGGTCTGGCACCATGCTATGCTGCTTGAAGTTGGGGTAGTGTTGGTGAAGGCAGTCCCTTTGCCACCAATACTGATGCTAATGTGGGTTACATCAGAGTCTCACAGCCACAGGGACCTGCACAGTCTCTGGAGAAGAGTGGGTGTACCCCAGACTTCTTCCAGATCTGAAACTGATGTGGACAAAACTTGGGTCTGTCCTATGAACAAAGATGTCTCCACCAGATTCTGGTGCCTAAGAGTTTATAAAATCTATCATATATAACAAACTATTCAGAAATTAAGAAAAAAAATCCCAATTTTAATAGCATATAAATTAATAAATTACTTAGGGATAAATATGAAGAAGGCATTTCAATATTTCTACACTAAAAATGATATTATACTTATCAAAGAAATTTAAGAAGACCTAAATAAAAAGAAATGTATTGGGTATTCATTGAATTGAGGACTTAAAATATTAAGATAAAAATGTATGAAAAACAACCTACAAATTCAAAGCAATCCTTATCAGGATTCCATGATTTCTCTACATAAATGTAGTGCTGACCTTAGTATTAATATGAAATAGAAAGAATCCTCCAATAACTAAAACAATCTTCAAACAGAAAAACCTACTACACAGCTTTAGTAATGAAAATTGTGGTCTAGTAAAGGATAGAAGTACAGATAAGTGGAGTAAAACTGAGACTCCAAAAAATATAGTCATACATTTATTGAATAATTGATTTTCCACAAGGATACCATTTAGTGAAAAAATAATATTAGGTCAACAAACAATGGTGTGACAAATGGATAAAGACATACTAATGAACGAATCTGAACTCTTACACACACTATGTATGAAAATTAACTCAAACTAAATCAATGACCTCCATACTGGAGCTGAAGAAATCTTATGACATTTCTCTTGACAATTAAATCTTGTAACACAAAAAGAAAAAATCAACAAAAGAACAAATAAGATGAGTTGTACATCATTTAAAGGAAAAACTTCGGTTCATCAAAGGGCTCAAATAAGAAAATGAAAACACAACCTATAGAATGAGAAAAAATATTTGGAAATGATATATCTCACAAGGGTCTAGTTTCTAGAATGTTTAAAGATACCTTAAAACCTAATACCTAAAAGTTAATTCAAATTAAAAAAAATGAGGACCTCATCTGGCTTATGAGGTGATTGGAAGTCATTACTTCCTTCTAATAACTAAAAAGTTGAACAAACTGAAAATCAGCAAAAATTCTTTGCTTTGTTAAGGAACTGATGTTATAGGGAAAGTTACTCCTCCCCAAGTTGGAGAGACAGACAGGCAGATACAAAACATCACAACTTATTGGAGAAAAAAAAAAGAGAGAACACATTAGCAGAAAACTGTAGGAACTAATACCAGGGTAGGAAAACCAAAACTATAATTGATAAATTGCTACATACTCAGTGTGGACAAGTCTGACATTCAAAACTTTTCAGTTTTAGTAGTGGCACTTTTTTGAGTTTTACTAGTAGTTGTCTTGTGAGAGTCAGATCAGAGAAAAATTCCCTTCACACTTTACCATTGCAACACAAATGCCATATTTATCAGTTTCTTTTACCATCTACATCATATCTCAGTTTCAACAAAAATTACAATGCATACTAAAAGGCAAAAACAAAAAAAAAGTTTGAAAAGACAGAGAAAGCATCAAACAAGATTTATATATAGAAGGAATGCTAGAATTTAATGTAAAAATTTAAAGTAACTGTGATTGATATGCTAAAAAGCTCTAATGGAAAAAAATACACAACATGCAAGAATGGATGGGCGATGTAAAGAAAAAAGGAAGATGTTGAAGAAAGAATCCAAAAGAAACACGAGATCTAAAACACTACAAGAGAAATTAATAATGCTCTTAATGGGCTCATTAGTAACTACACACACTTGAGGAAAGAATTAGTTTGAGGATATGTCTACATCAACTTCCAAAAATGAAAAACAAGGAATAAAACATGTGTAACCAGAACAGAATATCAAATAACTCTGAAACAACTAAAATAATGGTATCATGAAGGAAAAGAAAGAGAAAAAGGAAAAGAACAAATATTTGTAGCAATAATGATGACCAAAAATTTTTCAAAAATTAATATCAGACCCAGGAAGCCTTAAAAACATCAAGAAGGATAAATGTCAAAAAGAAAAAAAAAACTCTACAGCTAAGTATTATCATATTCCAGGAGCAAACAATTAGATAGAAAAAGAAAGAAACTGGAAAGAAGTTGCAGAGGAAGAAAATGGCCTACCTAGAGAGGAACAAAGATAAGAAATACATATGACCTCACAGAAATCATGCAAGCAAGAAAAGAGTGAACTGAAATGTTTAGTGATGAGAGAAAATAACCACCAACTGAGAATTCTGCATCAGGTGAAATTGGCTTTTAAAAGTGAAGGACAAATGAAAATCTTCCTCAAACAAAAACAAATTTTTTTCTTGTTAATAGATCTGCCTTGCAAGGAATGTTAAAAGGAGTTCTTGGAGGAGGAAAATAATATAGATTAGAAATTCAGATCTACATAATGAATAGAAGATCATTAGAAAAAGGAAAAAAATAAAGATAAAAGAGAAATTTTGACATTCCTAAGCTAGCAGAAAATTGTTTATTCAAAATACTAATAGCAACAATTAAGTCAACATATATCTTATGAATAATTAAGATGAATGACAACAGTGATACAAGTGATTAGAAGAATGAATTAGCAACACTTTAAGGCATTGAAATCTGAACAAAGTAGTATAGAGTTACAGTTATTTCAAAGTGAACTTGGATTAGTTATTAGTGTACATGACAAACTGCAGGGCAAACATTAAAAATTAAAGAAAAAATTAAAAAAATATATATGATTGATATAATTAGAAAAAAAGAAAATAGAATCACAGAAAATGCCTAATTAAAACCAGGAAAGGTAGAAAAATGGAAGACATATAGAACAGAGAATGAGACTAAATCCGTATGTCTTGCATTTAGAAAAATCAACCCAAAATGGACCAATTTCTCATAGTTAAGAGTAGAAAATATGCCAGGCCCAGTGGTGCATGCTTATAAACCCAGCAGCTCAGGAGGCTGAGGCAGGAGGATTGTGAGTTCAAAGCCAGCCTCAGCAACAGCGAGGTGCTAAGCAACTCAGTGAGACCCTGTGTCTAAATAAAATAAAAAATAGGGCTGAGGTTGTGGCTCAGTGGTTTAATGCCCCTGATTCAATCCCCAGTACACCCCCCGCCCAAAAAGAAAATATGAAATTACCAGAAAAAAAAAACTGGGGAAATGTGTGGGAATTATTTTTGGCACACATTTTTGGAATAAGACATCAAGAAACAAAATAAAATTTATTTCAATGGGATCATATCACACTAAGTACCTGCATAGGCCAAAGAAACAAATTACAAAGTGAAAAGACAACTCACAGAATGTGATACAATATTTATGATCCATACATCTGATAAGGAGTTGATATTTAAAATATGAAGAATGTAACCCAATAATAAGAAAACAAACAGCTTAGTTAGAAATGGACAAATGACTTGATTAGTCATTTCTCAAAGAACAGTAAAGATAACAAGTTCTAATGAGGAAAAGGGAACACTGGTACACTGTTACTTGAAATATGTTAGTAGAGTCATTAAAGAAAACACATGAAAGTTCATCAGAAAATTAAAAATATCGTATTCACTAATCTCATAGTTGTATATATATCTAATTGTCAAAGAAATGTGAACCCTTATATTTATTATAGTATTATTCACAATAGCCAAGTTCCTCTTTTTCTACTATACAGATGTATGATTATAGTAAACAATACTATATTGGGTAATTCAAAATATCTAGAAGAGAGAAGTTTGAACATTCCCATCATAGGCAAATGATAAGTGAAGAAAATGAAACATAACCTAAGAATCCTGAGTTGATCAATGTGTAAATATCCTGAAAGAGCACATTGCACCCTATAAGGATATGCGATTATCATCTGTCAATAATTTTACAAAGAAATGAAAAACAAGGGCAATGAATCGAAAACTTTAAATAATATGGTAGGTATTAATTCAACTACATCAATAATCACTCTAAATGTTAATTATCTAACCATAGCAAATATAAAACAAGAGATAGATTGGATTAACAAACAAGACCAAATCTTCTTTTCTTCTAGAAAAACACTTAAAAGATTATATAT
>NW_026000272.1:7729940-7748608 GCF_001458135.2 Marmota marmota marmota
TATATATATATATATATATATAAAACCTGGAGAAATATATAACATAGTAACACTGATCAAAAGAAACTTGAAATAGCTATATTAATTTCAGTTAAAGTGGACTTCAGAGTAAGGGAAATTTTCAGGGATTAAAAAGGGGCATTACATAATGATAATGGGGTCAACTCTCCAAGAATATATAACAAACTAAGATATGTAAATTCATAGAACCTGAAAGCAGATTATTGGTTGTCAGGGGTTAGGGAAAAGGGGAATGGAGAATGACTACTTAATGGGTAGAATGTTTTACTTAGGGGTGTGATGAAATGTCTTGGAACTGGACAGAAATAAGGGATGAATACTGAGAATACACTTAATTCAACTGCTTTCAAAAGGTTATTAGTTATTAGTTCATTTTATGTCATGTGAGTTTTACCTCAATTTCACAAATAATGAAATAACAAAATATGCATCTTCAAAATATTATTTAGAAGATAATTACTACTAAACTGGAAAACGTGTGACGTGTGCGTCTCATCCCATCTCTTATCCAAGGCAGACATCACTTAGCAAATTGTAGAATATGTCCTCCCAAGTACAGGTTGGTCTCAGAATTTTACAGATTCCAAACATTTACTAGAAAGAAAAAACTACAAAAAATTGACATTGTACTAGAATGACCTTTCCTGGAAGTCACTTTGAATCTCCCTCCACCTGCTGCCTAATATCTGAGATTTCACAGTCAAGGTTTTACTCCTTTTTATACAGTCTTTGACTTTTGATAAATGTTCCACTGGGGATATGCTGAAGGTTGAGTTCCCAAGAAAGAGATCCTAAGACAAAGATTTATGTGCTGAAGGTCTATTGATGAATAGCATTTGTAAGGGAGGTAGAAAGACAGGATTGGGCAGAGGAAGAAATTGAACTCTGATGTAATAGCAATGGAGTCTGCAGTTGAGCCCATAGATAGCTCTGGAGCTGGGATGACACTTTGGATGTGTCCTCACATAAGACCAAATCATTTTATCCTCACATGAATCAGTTGCTGCATTTGGGCTGACCGTGAGAATAGGTGTGACCTTGGACATGAAACATTAATTCAAATGGAGAAACTCCGCTCTGATCTGCTAGCAGCAACCACTCTGGCAATCAAGAAAATAAGTATATTGGTTCAAAAAAGGGAATCTGAGTGGAATGTCACAGCAGAAATGCATCCATTTTAGTTATCAGCCAAATTTATACATCACTATGAATGAATTTAATCTCATTTTAGATGTAAGGAAAGAAAGTAAGCATACCACAGGCCCAAGAATTGATTAAGACTCTTTGGAGAGAGTCTAAGTAATTTTAGAAGACACACATTGCTGTGTCATGAAGTAGCAACACTCCCCAAATCTGTTTTAAAACTATTTTGTCCCTAAAAATAATGATGATAATGAAAATCAGCATAATATTGCTTTGGAAATTTTCCATGTCATAGGCCTTGAGTTCATTATTTGTAGGAGAATCTGTAATTCTACATTTGTGGGGCTTAATTTACCTGCTAATTTCACAAAATTTCCCCGCTGAAAAACAGTCTTCCCAAGAAGCAAGGTGGCTAGTTGTCAGTTTCCTTAGCCAATCCACAACCAGTAGTGGGTTGCTTATTAAAAAGAGCAACTCCCCAAAGGTAGTGTGTTCATAAAAGTGGATAACCAAGAAATTAGAGAGTTTTTCACCTCAACATACTTTAAATTCTTGCATGAATTACATTGACTACATAATAAACTATCTCAATACTGCGTATCAAAAAGCAATCATTTATTAGTTTCAATATTTTTGATTCAGGTGTTCAGACAGGCCATGGTGGGTAGAGCTTGTCTCTGCTGCATGATATTTAGAACCTCAGCTGGAAGCCTCAGACAACTCAAGACTGGAATCATCTGAAAGCTTGTTCACTCACATGCCTGACAACTTGAGCTGCATGTAGGCTTTCACCATAGCAGGAATTGTTGTCTCAACATCTTTCTTCCTGTAGCCCAGGATTTCTCATAACACTGTGGCTGTGTTCCAAGAGTGTGTGCCCCTAAAGAGAGAGCCAGGTAGAAGATTCATGCATATTTCATCTAGTGCCATAATCTATTGCATCACTTCTTTCAGAGTTCACCATTTGGGGCAGTAACAAGCTCCCACTCAGATGCAAGAAGAGGGACTCTCATTCACACTGTAAAAAGAGCTTTTGGGAGGAAAAAGCTAATTGTTGTGACAATCTTAGGAAATACTGTCTACTACTCTTCCTTTTTCCTATAAATTCATTCTTTCAACTTCTAAGATAAAACTAAAAAAGAAGATATTTGATTGAGATTGGCACAATATGCATTCACATTTTGTGATTCACATATTGGGATGATAGGGAGATAAGATACTTGTATTCCTGGTGACTATTTAATTATATATCATTCATTTATTTACATTTGCCCTAGAGACGACTATCCTATATTTCTCTGAGAAAAATTATTTTCTTCCTACATTTATTGCAACTTTCAAAATTACTGATCATAATTGTAACCACACAGAAATTTGGAATATTATTCTAGATGCTTTTTCAGTAGTTAGGAAGATTGATCACTAAGAAAGAATGTCTAAAATATCTTTCTGCATTATGGGTTATTAGCTTAAGATGGCCTGGACATGATACTTTTATATAGGATATGCATTTTTTTGCAAGTGCCACATTGAAGACATCCATTAAATTTTAGCCATTATCATAAATTTCTTCACTGGGGTTAACTCTATAAAATACGTCTTCTCAAGAAAGAAGTGAATTTTAATCAGATTTTGTAGACTATGGAAACCAAAATGACAGTATTTACACCTTCTTTCTCAGTAAAGCTAGCACTAACATCACTTTTCATATATTAAAACCATCTTCTTTCAGTAACTGATATCTTCTTATAGACAGAAGAATTCTTTCTTCTGTCATAAGATTGTATTCTTTTCCCTTTTTATGCTAATCTTTAATTTCCTTATTTTCAGTATGTCCAATCTTGATAGCTATATTAATTACATCTAAAATTTTGTCATAATATCATTCTAGATGACTGCATACTTTCATTGATGTGTTTCAACAACTATTTGGAATAATGCTAATATTGCTGGCATTCACTGGAAAGCTACTATAGTCAAGGCACTATACTAAATACATCACATTATTTCATTTTTCATTTACAACAATCCTGTGAGTTTTGCACTATTTGTCTTTCCATTCTGTGGATGGAAAAGGTGAGGTTGAGAAAAGGAAATTGACTTGCTATGGAAAAAATATTTCAACCCATGAATCCAAAGCTTTCACTTTTGTACTACTATACTATAGATGGAATAAGGAATATAATTTGGTTTTGAATGTATATAATGACCAAAGACTTTGCTTTTATTTGAGGAACATTCCTGGAGGGACAGTGTCACGTCATCTTTGTATCTATGTTGATTATATGAGTAATGATTCTGACAGCTTTTCTCTTCTTGAGGATCTTTTATTATTCTTCTAAAGTAGTTTCAAGGAAACTGAACAAATTGGAAAACCCACCTGGTGACTTTTATATAAAAAGTATATGTTTTGTGTTCACAGCAAGATGATCAATAATCTTGTCTTTCTCAAAATAATAATGACATGAATAATTGTTCATCTTATAAAACTTCCAGGATAGTTAGCATGGTTGTTCACAAAATGCACTGCTCTTTAGCATAACCACAGCCCATGACCTGGTTCTGCAGCTAAAGTGAAGGGATGGCTATGCACGTTTTATGGCATCACTGGGAAACACTTTTCTTTTAATTCATTCCACAGATATGGGAGCTTCCAATCATGTGTGGAGGGAATCTTATGAATTAGAGATTTGTGAATTCAGAAGAGCAGGGAGTATAAATGGATGACAGAACAAGGGTAGGGGATTTTGTAAAGCAGCTTTGGGGAGAGAAAAGAAACTGAGAAATCCATACTTGAATGTGGAGATTGTACTTCTGTATTTGACAAGGGATGAAAGTAGGGCTGAGATGTGTGTAGAGAGACTGATAAGCTAGGAAAGAATTTGTAGAATGTCCTGGTGTTCTCTAGTATAGATGAAGTGTTATTATGACATTTAGGGAAGTTACGTAGCCAGAACCTGGTGGTCTGGGGAAGGGAATTGACACTATATGTTGGTGTGCTCCAACGTGTGGGGAGAATTCCACTAGTAGAGGGACAGAAGAGCCAGGTTTTTGCATATTCTCACTGAACATCTGTAAAGCCCAGTGTTGTCACTGGAGCCTTGAGACAAGAGACAGAAATGTGGTTACAGGAATAAACTGATAAATAGAAATCTCTTGGAAGGTTTCGTTCTACTTTGCTATCACTGTAACTGTTAATGACAATCAATGAAAGTGCATGTATCTTCATTTCTGTCACTCAAATCAGTCATTTCTGTTTGTTTGATGTGTGCACTACCACTTGCTCACAATATGTATTCACATTTTACCTAGTTAAAAAGCATTGCCTGGATACATCTTTGCACAATATTTTGCTATGTAACATTATAACACCATCATTATTCTATGCTGTAAAACTGTATAGAGATAGCATTTTCATTATTTAAAAATATGCCCTTGGATAGATTAATTTCTTAACTATTTTTCTATTGGTGAACAAAGGTGATCATTTTTTGTTTTAAATAAACGAATCATAAATTTTGGTTTCAGAGGTGACCTGTGTGGGATGATAAAAAATGGGCATGATTAGTAAAACTTCATATAATAAAGTTTTTCATGGTGCTTGCAAAAACTGCAGATCATTTTCTGAAAAATTATACCATAACTTTCTATTGCCATCATCAGAGTCTGAATGTAGTTTGGTCACTATTTTCAATATGATCATTATGTGTTATATATGATTTACCTATATTGCTTTCATAGGAAGATATTTCCAGGAACAATATTAAGGCTTTGATTTGGATATTATCTGAAAACTTTTGGACTTTTCACCACTATTTTTGTGGAACTAGGTGGAAATTTTACATCTTTATCAAGGCATTGAGGTTGAAGTTGATGGAAAATCTTTTGCAGAACCTCTGAACTCTGTATCTTTGCAAAAATTGGCGAATTCAAATGAGCTTCCAGATCCTAGGCACCTAAAAAGGTTAGTTTCTTAATAAAAATAAGCATGATGATTGTGGGAAGTGCTTTCCCAGTTAAAGCAAATATCTTGTATTCACTGGAGTAATTCAGACCACTTAAAGTATTTACATAGCAGACAGAGTGGGAGCATGACTGAATAGCCAGGCCACTTGGTAAGAAATCATGCTCCTTTTAATGTTGATTGAAATGTCTTAATATTCCAATATCAAGTAGACAGAAACCTGCTATATGTTTAGAGATGTAAACAATTTGGAATGTTTATTGAGTAATTAATACATGCCAAGCATGATTTTAATTAGTTTTCATCCTTTATGCTTATTTCACTTCAACAATAGCCCTATGTGGCAAGTACTCATATCACTTCTATTTGAAAGATGGTGAGGAGACAGAAGCACACAGAGATTAAATAGTATGTTTAAGATGTCATAGTAAAGGACTAGGTACTTGAATTTGGATAGCAGAAATCAGGAACCTTTATTCTTACTAACCACTATCTATAATATAAATTAGAAATAAAGATGATGATGATGATATGTATTTTTCTGATGAAAATTTTTATTATTAGTTGCATTCTTGTCTAGAAGCTGCTTTGAGCTTTTCTTGTATTTACTTGTGCAATAGTTTTGTCAACAGAGATGGAAAAGTACCTCATTTTAGAGATGAGAGATCTGAATTAAGTGAGACCTTTACAGATCTCTCATTTTAAAATGTGCCGCAGTCTGGCTGGGCACAATTCAGGATCCACTTGTCAAAAGAAATGAACTTTATTTTTAGAACACACACACACCGCACCACACAGCTCCTCAGGAAAAACCCTCAGAGCCCAACTGCCACCACCGGCTTCCCACAAGCCTCTCAACCTCCCCCACTCCTCCTGCTCTTGAGGCTGACTGGTTGGGTCAGGTGGGCGGAGCCAAAAAAAGTCCCCCAATGAGAAGCTCCGTGGTCTGAAAGGGCAGGGAAACAGCCCAATGAGCATCACCGCAGAGGAGCCAATCAGTTGGCAGCTAGAAGTTTGCTGGGGCCGCTGTGAGCCAATCATCAGCTGGCAGCTGGAAGTTTGCTGGGGCCCCTTCGGCTGTGGCTCTCAACAAAAATGAGGTACTTTTCCATCTCTGTTAACAAAATTATTGTACAAGTAAATACAAGAAATATAGTTCACACATGTAAGAAATGAGCAAGTTTGAATTCACTGCAATGAGTAACAGAAGTATTGTATTCTAGAGCTCATATTGCCTTAACTGAGATGACACTTCCTCTCTGAAACATCACAGGAAGCTGAAGTTTTCATCTGACTATATGTGTTTCCATTATCCAAATTCTTCTAATAATTGCAATAATTATATTGATATTCCTTTTATTTGATTAAATTTTATTTGTGATGATTCTAAAGAATTGAATGTAGAAACTAAATTTACCTTTTATGTAGAATAAATAGATTGTCAAATAGAAAATCTTAGATCCTGAAGTTCAAAGGTCAAGTCCTATGTCTATATATTCAATGCAATTATGAAGACTGAAAGTGTATACTAAATGGCTTGGAACCATTACTTATTCTATATCTAGAATGCACTTAGAGTCCTAGATTTCCAGAGCTGGAAAGATATTAGAGGTCATCAATTTAATTTTCTAAAAATTAAAGAAATAAGCATAGCAACTATTATATCTTAAATGTTTCTTATAATATTCTTCTAAATTTCCTTTAAATATCTTTTTAAAAATTATTCTTAGAGAACTAAATGTACTCTAGATTGAGCTCATTTATGCATGATATATATCTATATGCATAAAATTAGACTCTGAGTGATTACTTCTGGTTACATAAAGATAGACCAACATTATTCCTCCCAGTATTTTTCTTATAACTAAAGTACTCTGGATGTAACACAACTAATAAATACAAGTAGAGTCTTAAATATGAAAACAAGATGGCGGACTGAATATCGATTTTGCTACTTGAGAAACAACAAGCTGGCAAATTCCCAGGGTTCCCTCATCCTAGTTTTTCCAGCCCCCCTCAAAAACAAAATTCAAAAAGAGCAGACAAACATAACAGATTTATTTTTTTATTTTATTTTTTACTTGTAGATGGACACAATGCATTTATTTATTTATCTATCTATTTATTTATTTATTTTTTTATATATGACAGCAGAATGCATTACAATTCTTATTACACATATAGAGCACAATTTTTCATCTCTCTGGTTGTATACATAGTATATTCACACCAATTTGTATCTTCATACATGTACTTTGGATATTAATGCCCATCACATTCCACCATCATTTCTAACCCCCTGCCCCCTCCCTTCCCCTCACCCCTCTGCCCTATCTAGAGTTCATCTATTCCTCCCATGCTCCCTCTCCCTATCCCACTATGAATCAACCTCTTTATAGCAAAGAAAACATTCAGCATTTGGGTTTTTGGGATAGATTAACTAAAGTTAGCATTATTTTCTCTTACTCCATCCATTTACCTGCAAATACCTTGATTTTATTCTCTTTTATTGCTGAGTAATATTCCATTGTGTATATATGCTGCATTTTTTAATCCATTCATGTATTGAAGGGCATCTAGGTTGGTTCCACAGTTTAGCTATTGTGAATTGTGCTGCTATAAATATTGTTGTGGCTGTGTCCCTGTAGTATGCTGTTTTTAAGTCCTTTGGGTATAGATTGAGGAGTGGGATAGCTGGGTCAAATGGTGGTTCCATTCCCAATTTTCCAAGAAATCTCCATACTGCTTCTTTCCATATTGGTTGCACTAATTTACAGTCCCACCAACAGGTTATGAGTGTACCTTTTTCTCCACATCCTCACCAACACTTATTGTTGTTTGTATGCATAATAGCTGCTATTCTGACTGGAGTGACATGAAATCTTATAGTAGTTTTGATCTGCATTTCTCTAATTGCTAGTGATGATGAACATTTTTTTCATGTGTTTATTGATTGACTGTACATCATCTTCTGAGAAGTGTCTGTTCAGGTCCTTAGCTCATTTATTGACTGGGTTATTTGGTTTTTTGGTGTCTAGATTTTTGAATTTTTTATATACCCTAGAGATTAGTGCTCTATCTGATGTGTGAGCGGTAAAGATTTGCTCCCAAGATGTAGGCTCTCTATTCACCTCACAGATTGTCTCTTTTGCTGAGAAGAAACTTTTTAGTTTGAGTCCATCCTATTTATTGATTCTTGATTTTAATTCTTGCACCAAAGGAGTCTTATTAAGGAAGTTGGGGCCTAATCCCACATGATGAAGATTAGGGCCTACTTTTTCTTCTATTAGATGCAAACTTTCTGATTTAATTCATAGGTCCTTGATCCATTTGGAGTTAAGTTTTGTGCATGGTGAGAGATAGGGATTCAATTTCATTTTGTTGCATATGGATTTCCAGTTTTCCAGCATCATTTGTTGAAGATGCTATCCTTTCTCCAGTGCATGGTTTTGGCACCTTTGTCTAATATAAGGTAGTTCTAATTTTGTGGGTTAGTCTCTGTGTCCTATATTCTGTACCATTGGTCTACCAGTCTGTTTTGGTGCCAATACCATGCCATTTTTGTTACTATTGCTCTGTAGTATGGTTTACGTCTGGTATAGTGATGCCACCTGCTTCACTCTTCCTGCTAAGGATTGCTTTAGCTATTCTGGGTCTCTTATTTTTACAGATGAATTTCATGAATGCTTTTTTCTATTTCTATAAGGAATGCCATTGGGATTCTGATCAGAATTGCATTGAATCTGTATAAGGCCATATGGTTATTTTGATAATATTAATTCTGCCTATCCAATCGCAAGGTAGATCTTTCCACCTTCTAAAGTCTTCTTTGACTTCTTTCTTTAGGGTTATGTAGTTTTTATGGGTAGATCTATCACCTCTTTCATTAAGTTGATTCACAAGTATTTTTTTTTTGAGGCTATTATAAATGGGGTAGTTTTTCTTGTTTCCTTTTCAGAGGATTTGTCACTGATATACAGAAATGCCTTTGATTTATGGGTATTGATTTTATATCCTGCTACTTTGCTGAATTTATTTACTAGTTCTAGAATTTCCTGGTAGAACTTTTAGTGTCTTGTAGGTATAGAATCATACCACCAGCAAATAGTGCCAATTAGAGTTCTATTTCTATGTGTTTCCCTTTAATTTCTTTCATCTGTCTAATTGCTCTGGCCAGTGTTTCAAGAACTATATTAAATAGAAGTGGTGAAAGAGGGCATCCCTGTCTTGTTCCAGTTTTTAGAGGGAATGCCTTCAATTTTTCTCTGTTTAGATGATTTTGGCCTGAGGCTTAGCATAGATAGCCTTTATGATGTTGAGATATATTTCTGTTATCCCTAGTTTTGCTAGTGTTTTGATCATGAAGGGGTGCTGTGTTTTGTCAAATGCTTTTTCTGTATCTATTGAGATGATCATAGGATTCTTATCTTTAAGTCTATTGATGTGATGAATTATATTTATTGATTTCTGTATGTTGAACCAAACTTACATCCCTGAGATAAATCCCACTTCATCATGGTGCACAATCTTTTTGATATGTTTTTGTATTCAATTTGCCAGAATTTTATTGAGGATTTTTGCATCTATGTTCATTAGAGATATTGGTCTGAAGTTTTTCTTTTATTGACGTGTCTTTGGCTGGTTTTGGAATCAGAGTGATATTGGCCTCATAGAATGAGTTTGGAAGTGCTGCCTCTTTTTCTGTTTCCTGAAATAGATTGAAGAGTATTGGTATTAGTTCTTCTTTAAAGGTCTTGTAGAACTCAGCTGTGTATCCATCGGGTCCTGGTCTTTTCTTGTTTGGTAGACTTTTGATGGTGTCTTTTATTTTGTCACTCGAATTCGATCTGTTTTAATCGTGTATATCATTGTGTGTCAACTTGGGCAAATTATATGACTCTAGAAATTTGTCTATGCCTTCAATATTTTCTATTTTATTGGAGTACAGGTTTTCAAAATAATGTCTAATTATCTTCTGTATTTCCGTACTGTCTTTTGTGATATTACCATTTTAATCACATATGTTAGTAATTTGAATTTTCTCTTTCCTTTTCATCGTTAATATGGCTAAAGGCCTGTCAATTTTATTTATTTTGACAAAGAACCAACTTTTTGTTCTGTCAATTTTTTCAATTGTTTCTTTTGTTTCAATTTCATTGACTTCAGCTCTGATTTTAATTATTTCCTGTCTTCTCCTGCTTTTGGTATAGATTTGTTCTTCTTTTCCTAGGGCTTTGAGATATAATGTTAAGTCATTTATTTGTTGACTTTTTCTTCTTTTAAGGAATGAACTCCATTCAATGAACTTTCCTCTTAGAACTGCTTTCATATTGTCCCAGAGATTTCTCTATGTTGTGTCTGTGTTCTCATTCAACTCTAAAAATTTTTAGTCTCCTCCTTGATGTCTTCTGTAACCCATTGTTCATTCAGTAGCATGTTATTTAGCCTCCAGGTGCTGGAATGATTTTATTTCTCATTTTATCTTTGATTTCTAATTTAATTCCATATGGTCTGATAGAATACAGGGTAGTATCTCTACTTTTTTATATTTGCTAAGAGTTGGTTTGTGGCTTAATATAAGGTCTATTTTAGAGAAGGATTTATGTGCTGCTGAGAAGAAAGTTTCTTCTTTCATTGAAGGATGAAATATTCTGTTTATATCAGTTAAGTCTAAGGTATTGATTCTATTATTGAGATCTATAGTTTCTTTGTTCAGCTTTTGTTTGGAAGATCTATCCAGTGGTGAAAGAGGTGTGTTTATGTCACCCAAAATTATTGGGTTTTGGTCTATTTGACTCTTGAACTTGAGAAGAGTTTGTTTAATGAATGTAGATGCTCTGTTGTTTGGGGCATATAGATTTATAATTGTTAAGTCTTGTTGGTGTATGGTTCCCTTGAGCAGTATGTAGTGTCCTTCTTTATCATTTTTGATCAACTTTAGTTTGAAGTCTACTTTATTTGATATGAAGGTGGAAACCCCTTCTGCAGTCCATGTGAGTGATATGATTTTTCCCAACCTTTCACCTTCAGTCTGTGAATGTCTTTTTCTATGAGATGAGTCTCTCAGAGGCAGCATATTGTTGGGTCTTTTTTTTTTTTTGATCCAATCTCCTAGTCTATGTCTTTTGATTGGTAAGTTTAGGCTATTAACATTCAGGGTTATTACTGAGACATGATTTGTATTGCCAGCCATTTTTGTTTACTTTTGGTATTCAATGTGACTTGGTTTCTCCTCTAATTAGTTTTTATTTCAGTGTAATCCCTCCCTCTGCTGATTTTCATCATTGTTTTTCATTTCCTCTTCTTGGAGAATTTAGCTGAGGATGTTCTGTAGTGCAGGCTTTCTAGTTGTAAATCCTTTTAATTTTTGTTTATCATGGAAGGTTTTTATTTCATCATCAAATCTGAAGCTTAAATTTGCTGGATATGATTCTTGGTTGGCATCCATTTTCTTTCAGAGCTTTGTATATATTGTTCCATGATCTCCTGGCTTTAAGGGTCTGGGTTGAAAAAATCTGCTGAGATACAAATTAATCCCCCCCTACATGTGATCTGATTCTTCTCTCCTGTAGCTTTTAAGATTCTATCCTTATTCTGTATGTTGGGCATTTTCATTATCATGTGCCTTGGTGTAAATCTGTTGTAATTTTGTACATTTGGTGCCTGTAAGACTGTTATATTTGGTTTTCTGATTCATTCTTCATGCTTGGGAAATTTTCTGATATTCTCTCATTGAAGAGATTGTGCATTCCTTTGGTTTGTAATTCTGTGCCTTCCTCTATCCCAATAACTCTTAGAATTGATCTTTGGATGCTGTCCCATAATTCTTGGATGTTATGTTCATGTTTTCTAACTATCTTCACTGTGTGATCAACTTTATTTTCCAGATTGTATACTTTGTCTTCATTATCTTACCTTCTTTTTTCCAAATGATCTAATCTGTTGGTGATGCTTTCTATTGAGTTTTTTATTTGATTTATTGTATCCTTCATTTCAAGGATTTCTGACTGTTTTTTTTTTTCAAAGTCTCTCTTTCTTGAAGTAATCTTTTGTTACCTGTATTTGCTCTCTTATCTCTTTGTCGGAGTGATCAGTTTTTGCCTATATTTGCTCATTTAGGTAATTCATTAATTCACAGGTCATTTTAATTATGAACCTTCTGAACTCCTTCTCTGACATTTCATCAACTGTGCTGTCCATGGGTTCTGTTATTGTAGTGTTCTGGTTTGTTTGGGCACTTTCCTCCCTTGTTTTTTCATGTTGTCTATGTGTCTTCCTTTCTTGCACTATGGATCTGAGATATTACAGTTTCTTCCCTATATTCTTGTAGTACCCATGCAGATTGTCTGTACCTCACCTTGATGTTGGGTTTCCAGACCCTGCTTGTGTCCCTCAGTATATGCTACTGCATCTAAAGTTGGTGGCAGCAATAGCAGAGGGTAACTTGACATAATATTTAAGGTGCCCCAAGACAGAAATTATGGTCTTACAGAGATGGAGTTGAAAGAGTGGGCCTCACACTCATTTTGGGATTCCTGCTCCGAGATGCAGCTGCTTCTAGGCCCTGTCTGTTGTCAAAAGTTAGAAGCTACCATATGAGGAGGCCTACGGTGATAACTGCAGTGTCCCAAGATTGAAGTGGGCTAGGCTTAGACTCCCAGGTGTGTGTGGGGGAGTGAACTCTGACCTACCCTGAACCTGGGTCCTGTACATGTCAGCATGGACAGACCTGGGTAAGGCCTGGACTCCCGTGGTAGTCTGCTGGTCAGAAGAGGTGTTCCTATGCCGGATACTGGGCTCTGGCTTGTGCCTACAGGTGGAGGGGTAGACCCAGGCCTACTGTGAGCCTGGACTCCTCACAGATCAGTGCGTGTGGATCTGGGCCACTGGGCTTGACCTCCCACGGTATTCTGCTGGTCTGAAGGGGAGGTCCTGTGCCAGAGGCTAGGCTCTAGTGGGTGTCTGCCCTGTGAGTGGAGGGGTGCACATGGGCCTACTGTGAGCCTGGGTCTAATGCAGGTTGGTGTGGGCAGTTTGGGCTGGGTCTCCTATTTATTTGTTTTTATGTGGTGCTGAGAATTTAACCCAGTGCTTCACACATGCTAGGTGAGCACAATGCCACTGAACCACAACCCTAGTCCTTATAACAGAATATTTTAACAATTTCCATCTTATTCCAAACAAACACCAGTGGAAAAAGAGACCTACTACCTTGGTTCCAGTGGGTCTGAGTCAGGAGGTAATATTCTATTCACCTCATTACTCCACTGAAGTAGATGACACACTTCTAATTCATCTGCTATGTGATATTTTGGGGGAGAAGCAGTAGGCTAATCTATTCCTCACACAGCAGGTAAACATGGCATTGCTCTAATTTTTCTGCAGAGCAGTGTCAGCAGCACCTGGCCAAAAGTAAATCTTCTATCCCTCACCCAGTGGAGACAGTTGGGGTTTTGCCTCTACCTCTAGGATGGCATTAATGGGATTTAGCAAAGAGCTAAGCCTCTAGTGCTACTCAGAAGCAATAATATTTAATGAAGTGATTTGTAGTACGATTACTCTCCTCTAGGCATTCCCACTGGTGTTAGTGGGTTCAGTGGTAAGCAACCTGGCATCAGCAAAATGAACAAAGTTATGCAATTCAGGGCTGGTCAACTTGCACCCTCTGAAGTCAGCTGTGCTCAGTGGGAAGCTGAACCTCCATCCCAGCTTCAATAAGATTCAGTGATGTGGAAGGTGAGACAAATTGTCATTATAATTCCCCTTTTAACCTCTTCTTGTGTCAGCAGGGCTCAGCAATAAGCTTAGCTTCAATTCCTACCATGCAACTACCAAACTATATGAGTCAAACCTTATCAAGGAGCTAAACTTATATGTCTACAAAATGGCAATAAAGTTGTGCAACTTGGTGCCTTCCTTTATTTGAGAATGTATGAGAATGATTAAAAGAGATTTTAAACATCCATCAAAAATGCAGTAACAAGAAAACAGAAAATATTGTAGAATAAAAATCAATGGGGCTGGGGATGTGGCTCAAGTGGTAACGCACTTGCCTGGCATGCGCGGGGCGCTGGGCTCGATCCTCAGTACCACATTAAAAATAAATAAATAAAATAAAGATGTTGTGTCCACCAAAAAACTGAAAAATAAATATTAAAAATTCTCTCTCTCTTCTCTCTTCTCTCTCTCTCTTTAAAAATATTTTTAAAAATCAATGAATTTGAAAATGGAGTAATGGGGTAAATCAATAAATCAAATATGAGTCTTTGGAAAAAAATTCTTTATAAAAATGATCAATTTCTAGCAAAGCTGATGAAAATAAAAAGATAAAATATAAAAGTTCCAAAATTCAGGAATGAATTAGGATTCATGAATTAGGATATATCTACAAAATACCCTGTAGTCATTAAAATATTAAAAGAATGGTATGAACAATTTTTAACTTATAAATGAAACATTTTACAAGAAATGGATCAAATCCTTGAAAATCAGAAATTACAACAAATCAGCCAAAGTGAAATAGTATCCTGGGTAGTCTTTTGACCTTTAAAGAAATG
Organism: Marmota marmota marmota; assembly: GCF_001458135.2. Taxonomy (NCBI): domain Eukaryota; kingdom Metazoa; phylum Chordata; class Mammalia; order Rodentia; family Sciuridae; genus Marmota; species Marmota marmota. Next base: position 7,744,626 of record NW_026000272.1, read on the forward strand.
GAATTCATAATTAAAACCTCAATAAAAGGACAAAAATAATAATATAAATCTCTATGAAGTCCACCATCACAGTGTTGGAAGTTATAGCTAGTACATTCAGGGCAGAAAACAAAAATAAAGCAAAGATAAGGAAAGGAGGGAGGGAAGGGATGACAGAAGTAAAGGATGAAGTAGGAGGGAAGGAAAGAATGGTGGGAAAATAAAAAGCATAAATATGGGAGTTCAAGAAAAAAGCTGCTCCTAATTGCACATGATATGATTGTCCATAGAAAACTGCAAATAGTCTGCAGAAAATCTACAAGAATTAATGAGTTCATCAAGATCATAGAACATTAGTTCAAACATAAAAATCAAATAATTGTATTTGAGCCTAGCCACTGGCACAGGACCTCCCCTTCTGACCAGCAGACTACCACGGGAGGTCAAATAAAATTTGAAAACAAAATGTTAAAAACCACAATACCATTTACCATAGCTTCCAAAGGAAATAAAACTTCAGGTATAAAGTGATCAAAATATTTACAAGATCTGTTCAGAAACTGACAAAATATTAAAGAAAGAAGTTAAAGACACAAGTAATTGATACCATAGGGGGCAGAACAATATAAAACTTCCACTTTATTTAAAAATTAACTCAAGATGAACTTGTGGAATCAAGTGACAATTGAAACATGCAGAAGTATATAAATTGTAGAAAAAATATTCATAACCTTGAACTAGGCAGAGAGTTCTTAGCTTGTAACAAAAGCATGATCCATAAAAGATAAAAAATAGTAACGTGGACTTAATTGGAAAGTTTTGCTCTAGAATTTCCCTTTGTAAGACCAAGAAATGACAAGCCAGATAATGTGAGATAATATTTGCAAGCAATGTATAAGTAAAGAACTATTATACAGAATATATAATGTACTTTCAAGACTCCACATTAAAAGATAAATAATCTGACTTCTGGTTACTGGTTCAGTATATAAATAGTTCACAATTCTCCACTCTTTTTAACATCAAGTAAAAAGCTGAACAAATAAAAAAAATCAACAATTCATAGATATTTCAGGGAAGTAAAGTCACAGGGCAAACTATCAACCCCTCCCAAATTGAAGAGACCTATAGCCAAATGCACATACAGAGAATAACAACTTGCTGGATTAGATGCCCATGGGTAGAAAGAAACCTCCATGAGACCCAATACCACTGTAGGAAAATATAAATGGTATTCTAACAAAATGCTGGTGTTTCCACATATATAGTCTGAGAGGAAAAATGATGTAGACTCACCATGGCTGGGTCCCACATTCTTGAGTTTTGCCTCCAGGAGCTCTACTGAGTCTTCAGAGATAATATTGGAGAAAACTCCTTTCAAATTTCCAGAAAATTAGCCATTTGAAAATACACCATAATATTCTATTCTTCTTAAGAGAAAAACATTAGGAGAAAATATTTTACCACTTTAATCTACAGGAGTTTTATCAAAGACCAACCTACCTAGGCAAAGGAAAACATTCATCTTTAATGCTCTTTAACCATTCTGTCTCACTTGTGTAGTATGCAAGTTAGAGGTGCATGCACAAAAAAAGACTGAGACTTAATCATAAGACTACAGAAAGCTTCTGTTCCCCTCCAAATCTTACCCCTACATTACTGAAGTCCTATTTACTCCAACTTGTTTTTTGTAGTATGCTATTCCCACATTTAATAACAAAAATATTACGAGGCATACTAAAAGGCAAAAATACACTTTGAAGCGACTAACAGGTATATCAGAACCACAGTTAGGTATGTCAGTAATGTTGGAATTATTATATAAGAAAATTAAAATGTTAGGTTAATATGGTAAGAGGTCCAATGGAAAAATGTGTAACATTTAATAACAGAGGAATAACGTAAGCATAAAGATATAAATTCTAAAAGGAATGTTTTTCAAATTCTAGAGATCAAAAATAGTATAACAGAAGTAAATAATGTATTTGATGGAGTCATTAGCAAACACCCTTATGGAAATAATGTCTGAATTTAAGGATGAAAAAAAAATAGAAAGCTCAAAACTAAGAAGCCTTTGGAAATTTTTTGGAAAAAAATAATGTAAAATAATAACTGGAAAAGTATGCACCATATATGTAATTGGACCATCAAAAAAATAAGAGAGAAAGAAACAGAGTAAATATTTGAAGCACTAATGACTGAAAAATCTCTGCCAAATTACAAAATGACAAATTCCAGAAATTCAAAAAGCAAAGCTGTATGACAAAGGCCCCAAAGACTACATTTGGGCATACCATATCCAAACTTCAAAATGTTAAAGATAAAGAATAAAATCTTAAAAGAAGCCAAAGGGAGGAAAAGAAAAACCATGTTTCCTGGAGAAGAGCAAAAATAAGAAATACATCTAACCTCTACTCAGAAATCATGTTAGCAAAAAAAGAATAGAGCATAATGTTTAATGTTGAGAGAAAATAACTATCAACCTAGAAGTCTATATCCAGTGAAATTCTTTCAAAATAAAGAAGAAATAGACATTTATTGTAACATGACTGCCTTGCAAGAAATTTTAAAAGAAGTCATTTGGAGAAAAAGAATATAGTCCAGACACTCAGTTTTACATAAAGACAGTAAGATTGTAAGAAAACAGAATAAGTGAAAGTCAAAGGAAATTTTTTTTTATTTTTAATTCATTTAACAGATAGGAGTTTCTTCAAAATAATAACAATGATTGTCTATCACTGAAATGAACAATGATAAAACATATAAAGGGGAGTAATTAGGAATATTTTGAGTTTATAGGGAACTTTCACTGATAAGGAAGCAGTATATTTTAATTTGAATATATATTTATATTAGTTATAAATGAATATTATAAAATTTAGGGTAACCAGATTTAGAAAAGTATAAATGATGTGCCAGGAAATGAGAAAATTTAAACAAATGAAATACTCAATTAAAACCAAAAAGGGCAAAAAAAATGGAAAACAAAAATAGGAGCAAAGAAAAAGAGCAACCAAAAAAAAAAAAAAACAGTAACAAATATACTAGATATTTATCTAAATATATCAATAATCCCTTGATATATACTAAATAAACTAAGAGATATTGTCAGAATTGATCAAATAACAAGACCTAAGTATATATTTTCTACTAAAACCCACTTTAGTTTTTAAACTTTATATAAAATTATCTTCTTAACATATTTTAATGTATAATACTTTAACTACAGGTTCAATGTTGCATAGCAAATTTTTAGAACTATTTAATCTTCTTGCTTTACTAAAACATTATGCACTACATTGTGGGAAAGAACTTCAGTAGTTATGTGACACAGGAAACCAAATACTTCATCTACTTCTACATGGACCAAGTGGTCATTCTCTTCAAACCTGATTAAAAGCATGTACTGTACCACAAAACCAGGGACCCATCCAAAATAACTGCAACCCAGATTTCAAACACCAGAAACCTTTCTAAGGGAACACATTGCTATTTGAAAATTTATTATGTTTCATAGAGGTAATTTTCTGTACTAGTTTGTTGTAGTTATACAACAATTAGGAAAAAAATCTTATATTTGTGTTCATTTTTAATTTTCATTATTTTTTACTAGGAATCTTTTATTTATTTATTTATTTGATATATCATACATAGATGGGATATAATTTCTCATTTTTCTGAGTTTACATATTGTAGAATCACATTGATCATACAGTCACATACATACATACAGTAATAATGTCTGTTTCATTCTACTATCTTTCCTATCCCCACATCCTCTGCCTTCCCCTCCTTTCACTTCCCTCTACCTAATCTAAGGTAATGCTATCTTTTTTTTTTTGCATTACAATTCTTAATACACATATATACCACAATTTTTGTATCTCTGGTTGTATATAAAGTATGTTGACACCCAATTCATGTCTTCATACATGCACTGTGTATAATGATGTCCATCACATTCCACCATCCTTGCTAATCCCCTGCCCCCTTTCCCTCCCACC
>NW_026000272.1:7753413-7757895 GCF_001458135.2 Marmota marmota marmota
TGTTTTGATTTTTTCCGCTTGTCCCTCCCCCAGTGCTGGCAAGACAGGTTTGGTTTTCGATGCTGTTGGGAGGGGGAGTTGAAGGTCAGGTGTCTCTAGTTTTCCCCGCGTCTTTATGCAGGCTCGCTCTGATAATCCCTCCCCCGGAAAGCCTAGGAGAGATTTTATGCGAATTCCCCACTGTATGGGAGATGAGCTGAGTAACACACACCTGTTTTTTTGTTGCAATCTGTCGGAGAGTGGCGGTGGTTACTTCAGCTCTCCAAGATGGTGGCCGTTGGTTTCCTTGGTGGAGTTTCCATTGTGGGGGATAGAACTGTACCGCTTCCTTCCCCGTCTGAAATCCCGAACTCAGCCCGGGGCTCAGTGAGTGCTCAGGCAGCAGGATTCCACAGAGTCCGCAGCAATGTTTCTCCCTGCTTGCTGGTCGCTGTAGCCGCGGGGCGGGCCGCGCGGATCAGTCAGCCCGGTTCTCTGGTCGCACAGTTGGCTCGTGTTTGAGACTCAATTACCAGACCTCAGTGCTGGAAATCCTTCCTCTAGGTTTTGGTGCACCCCCATTTTGCTGTAAGTTCTAACTTGTTATTCACCGCAGTGGCGTGGTACACGGGGTGTGATGCACTCTATTCGCAGCCATCTTGGAGTCTTTTAGAATACTATTAATCAATAAAAATAAAATATTGATACACACAGTAACCTGGATAGATCTCCAGAGTATTTTGCTGAGTGTCAAGGCCAATCCCAAAGGTTATATACAATATAATTTCATTCATCTAACAAACATTGTTGAAATGATAAATTATTGAAAAGAATCGATTAGTAATTGTGAGGGGTGGTAAGGAGATGGTAGCAGTAGAATAGTGGGTGTGACTATTAAATGGCAATATGAGGTATTATGTGGTGATGAAGTAATTGTATCTTGCCTATACCAATGTCAATAGCTTGGTAGTATATTGTATATTTTTGAGCACTGGTACCATAAGGGAACAGTGGGTAGAGAGTAAAGGAGATGTCCTCTGTAATATTTATCATACCAGCAAAGTGAATGAAATGATATTGAAAAATAAATGGATTTATAAATATTATAGACGGCAGTATTATTCACACTTACTGAAAGGTGAAAGTGACCCATTTCCATTAAGTGATGAATGGATAGAAAAAATGTGGCATATTCATAAAGTAGGATAAGACTTAACCATAAAAAGTGAAGTACTAATAAATGATACACATCCATGAGCCTTAAAATTGTAAATTAAACCATTCACAAAAGAGCATATACTATATTATCACATTTAAATAGAATATCCAGGACAGGCAAATCCACAGAGACAGAAGGCAAATTAGTGGTTGCCAAGGCTGGAGGAAAGGAATATTAACTATATATTGGATTTAGATTTTCTGTTGTGTTAATCAAACTTCTGGAACTGGATGGTGTTGATGGTTGCAGTAAAACGTAAATATGCTTAATGCCATTAAGTAGTATACTTTTAAAAATGGTTTATATGATACACTTTGTGTTTTTGAATTTTATACCACAATAAAATATAGTAAAAAGTGAAACATCAATACTTTAAAATATTCTTTTCTGGGTGAATGAATTATATATAATTGTATTGTCTTCTGTATTGTCTTTTATTCTCTTATACTTTCTAGAACCTTTTAAATGAACATGAATTACTTTTATTATCATAAAAAGTTGAAGAAAACATAGTAATACATAAACGCTTAAAACTTAAAGCTAATATGCAAGGGAAGTTGGAGTTAGTGGAATGCAAGTAGGAAAAACAATGTAAAACACATATTTCTGTTATGGAAATTTTAAAAATAAGCAAAAATTATTTAGAATAGTATAATGAACTTCCACAAGAGACACATTTTTACCTTATTCTCAACTGTATCATTTATTATCTGACCTGGGAATCCAGATACTTGGGTTTGAATACTGGTTCTCCCAGTTGATCTATGGGGTATTGAACTGATTTCATAATCTGTTTTCTCCTCTGTCAAAAACGATAGAGTGGATGTGCATCATAAATTAAATGGAATGTAGACAAAGAAACTACACACACACACAAATACACAATATAGTTCTTTGGATTAAATGTATCAGCAATCTACTTTTTAAAAATAACCTGAACAAGTCAGGCAACTAAAAAGTCTGGATGATAAACTGAATTTATCTACATAAGAGCTGACCAATATTTTGGCAGAGGTACCTTATGCCACAGATGGCCTAAGGTAGTCTGTTTGCTCCTGTAGTCAGCCAAAATTATTATTAGAGCACCCTTACACCCTCAAAGAGTTGTAGTTTGAATAATATATTTTATGGTTACCCTGAATTTAGAAAATATTGAAGTTTAAGAAAATAACATTCAAGCAATAAAATCACAATAATATATCCAATAAGTGAGTATGTGCATGAATTTTTCTTTTTCATATTGATGCATAATTGTTTAAAAATAAGCATTTTAATATTAACTCATTTTTTCTGTTGTTCAGCAGTAATTTTTTTCGTATTTTATGATTCTGAGTCATTCCCAATTGATTCTACTTTGGCATTAATATAAAGCTTTATAGGACTTAACTCATTTACAGTGCTATGATTTCATCTGTAATGTCCCATGTTTCTATTATGCAAAGGCAAGCAGGTTAATTCCCTCATAAGAGAAGGGCTGTTAAAGCCACATGAAGGAGCCCTTGTGGACAAATCAGATCACTGAATTAACCACAGTGCTAATGGCTACTCCATTCAAATAAAAATCCAACTGCTACTAAGCATGGCCCTAGTGCCCAACAACTGTAAAGTGTTTTACAATCACCTTAACAAGCATGCCTCACATCAACCCAACGGGCACAAGTTGAAATAGCTAGGCCTTCATTCTTATAATAAAATATGTTCATTCATTCAACATTTATTAAGCACATTAAACATCTTACATCTATACTAAGCATTAGAGGTAAAAAGATGCATTAAGACAGAATCACCAGGCTATTGGGTTACAAAGTTAGATGATAAGTGCATTTGAAACTGAGAGATTCTGGGGATTTGTAATTTATTTCATCAATTACAAGTATGAATTATAATGTATCATTTACATTCTAGAATCTTCTACTTTATTCATCCATTTCTTTGAGAATAACTGAGTGCCCACTCTGTTCCATTGGCTATTCTGCATACTAGAAAAACACCAAACTCTGCTCTCATGGAACCTATATCCAGCTGGGGGGGGCACAAAAAATATTTATAACATGTCAGGTGGTGACGGATTCTAAGAAAAGATAAATGCATAAAAAACAAGACAAAGCTTGGTGGATGTGAAGATTAGGCTATGTTACATTGGGTGATCAGAGAAGGCTTATTTTGAAAGAAGAGACCCAAAGGAAATGATGGAGATATGAGATTAAAAAAAATTCCAGACAATAAAATAGTTGTTGGTAGAGTCCTAAAATAGTAAGTAGTCCAGTGCAACTGGAAGAATGAGTCAGGGGAGTGTGGTCAGTTGTAGCTGAGGTCAGACAGGTAGAGACAGGAAGGCTATGTAGGGCCTGGAAGAAAGAGTACAGAAGATGGATTTTGTTCTAAGTGTGCTTGGGAAGCATGAAATGGTTTTGAGCAGAGAAGTGACATAATCTGCTTTAGGTTTTAAAAGAATTACCCTGGCTGCTGTGTTTAGAATATTTGTAAGGAGACAAGGGTCGAAGCAGGGAGATTAGCTCAGAGGTTTTTGCAATAAATGACGCAAGATGTTAATGGTGGTTTGATTGGAATGGTAGCAGTGTGTCTGGTGGAAAATGATTGATTTAGAGATAGAGTCCAAACATAGAGGCAATGCAACTTGCCTGACAAAATGGGCTTTCTGTGAGACTCTAAATTTTTTCTTGAAATTGTCACTTACTAAAGATGGGGAAGACTAAAGTATAAGGCTCAGAGATAAAACTTAAGGACTAGACATTGGATACATTAAGTTTGTGTTTAGACATCTAAATGTAGATATAGAGTATGCAGTTGACTATTAGTCTAGAGTTCAAGTGACAGGTGTGGGCTAAAGATAAAGATTTTAAAACCCTCAACATGTTGATGGCATTTTAAGTTATGAGTCTGAGTAAATTTGAAAGAGGGACATGTGTAGAAAAAACCTCAGGAGCCTGAAAAGAAATAGCCAGTAAGCATAGAAGAGAAGCAAAGAAAGAGCAGTGTGTCAGACACCAATAAAAATACATATATTTAAGAAGAAAGGAGTGGTCAGCTATATCAAAGACCACTATATTTATTCAATGATTGATCATTAAAGACTCATTCTTTTCTAGCCACTCTTGTTGGTACCTAGGATCCACAGTTCAAAACAGAAGGTTCTTGCCCAGGAGGAGCTTACAATCCAGTTGAGGGTATGGCCAAGAGTATGGACAGTACTGAAAAAGCCACATTCTTAAGGCACCAGAGGAATACGTGCATTTTCTTTCTTTTTTTTTTTTTTTTTTTTG
>NW_026000272.1:7760700-7815658 GCF_001458135.2 Marmota marmota marmota
TATATATATATATATATATATATATATATATATGTAATCTTTTTTTCTTTTTGTGTTTCTGGGGATTGAACCCAGGGCCTTGTGCACTCTACCAACTGAGTTATATCCCTAGCCCCCACTTAAATTTTTAATATTAAAATCAAACTAATATTTCAAATTTAATATCTTTTGTTGTTGTTGTTGTTAAGAAACATCCAAACTTCTTTCTCTAGCAAATAGGATCAAGAGGCTATCATTCACTCCTGATTCAAGACAGTAGGTGTAGAGACAAGGAGATTCTCCCAATAGCCATACCAGAGGCAAAGGAAGTTTTCAAATCAAATATTAAGCCCAGAAGTGGGGGAAGAATCTGGATTGAAGGTTTCTGATCTACAACTGAAAATAGCCTGAGGGACAAGTACAAAATGAATCTTCTCTAGTGTGTGGCAATCTGGGGTGAGGAAGAACCTTATGCCTTCAATCTAAGAAGAAACTATTTCATTAAGTACCTATAGCCTTGCCCATATATTGGCAGGAGCTTTTTAGAGAACAGAAAAGATGTTTTGCATAAGGTGGAACTAGTACATCTTTGAGTTCAGTCATTATGGAATTCAATCTGTAAGTTTCATGCAGTCTTTTGGCTGTGCTTGTGGTAATATGGATATTGGATCATGAACTACATAGAAAAGAAATTGAGAATCATATATGTGGTTCTGGTCAGATGCTATATGATACATTCATGTGAACCTGCAGAAATTAAACTTCCCAATGGCCACAGTAGATGAGGGGGCTAAGTGAGCAAAGGATAGCCAGCAGGGCAGATCTTTAGAGGTAGGAAAAGTCAGCCAACCACCAGCTCACTCTTGTAAACAAGGTCCTTTTTCTTGGAGCTTCTTTTAGCCTGTTTGACAAAGGTGGTGTGAACTCTATGAATTTAAGAGGCCCTACTGGCACTGACATTCTGTAATCCTAGACAAGCTGGCAATGTCAATCTGAATTTTAAGAAATTTCATGTCAGAGATTTCTAAAAATAGCTATACAACCAAAATTTCAACAGATATTATCCTCAAGATACTTCTTTTTTGAATCATTTAATGAAGAGAAAAAGATGGAGGGTACTAGATTAATAGAATTATGAATTGGAAGACTTTGAGAAGCAGAAATCAAATAAAGTCCTTGGTCTAACACTCCCCCCACCATCACTATAAACTGAGACTTGAAAAATATATGGGGCAATGTGTGGAAGACAGATGAATCTTGGTTCTCATTTTGATGTGCCCTGCCTACAGTCTCCAGTCAATGTGACCAATCAGAAATAAAGATTAGTCCGAATCATTGAGAGGAGAAAAATCATTTTGTACATTGAAAACATACACAATGAAATAAAAGCATGACATTTTTAATTACCTGCAGGAATTTCAAGAGAGTGGTTATGCTCCTTAATTGGCTATCTTTGTTCACTGTGCAGTTCCACAGAGCACAACAACATAGTAGTAATTTCTACTTCTGCAGGAAGATATTTTTTCTAGGACATATCACTCTAATTAGATTTTCTTTCCTCAAATACTTTAAAAAGAACCCTGCATTTAAATCACTGAGTACATTTCCCATTCCGATTAATATTCATGCAAGTGAGAAATCATAAAACTGCAACATGAAATTGAATAACAATAAAATGACTAAGATCTACTAAAATGAAATGTAAATATTGAACATGCTTCAGTTTTTCATTTCAAGTAGCTAAAACAACACTAACTCATAATTAAAGTACGAACTATGGAAATCTGTCAACCAAACACTGGACAAAACTTGAAATAAATCACATAATAAACTACATAATCTCAGTTTCTAAAAGGTATTTAGAACTGAAGAAAAAATGTACCATCAACTAGTTTTATATTGGTCTTCTGAAAAGCCCTTTACTCTTAGGTGGGCAATATTAATACAATAATTTTCAATGTGAAATCTGTGTTTGAGTTTCTGCTCTGTCACTGCTCTTGGCTGTGTGACCTTTAAAAGTTCACTTAACTTCTCAGAACTTTCATTTCTTCAGCTATAAAAGAACAATATCTATTTCATGGGGGCAGTTGTGTCAAATAGGATAATAAAAGATTTTTCCACAGAATAACTCACAAGAAAACCATTGAATAGTAAATCTTTGATCTAAAATTGCATAACAAACCTCTCTGTACTGCTTAGTGGTTTCAAACAACAATGTTGTTTTACTATCTATCTTTCACTGTTTCCAAGCTTCAGGAATTTGAGAGGGGCTTAACTGGGAAATTCTAGCTCAGGTCAATCACGTGTTCTCAAGGCCTCTCTAAGTTTCTCTCCATACGCGTGAGTTTGGTGTTCCTTATGCCATGGCAGCCTTGGGGCAATGTCATTGTTTTCATGGTGACTGGCATTCCCCAAATTACGCAGATTTGCATCACATTTTCATAACCTAGTTTTGGAAGTCACTTAGCATCTCTAGTGGCCAAGACAGTTGTAAAGATCCAAGTTCAAGAGAAGGAATCATATAGCCTATGTCTACACTAAAGTTATATCAAAGTCACATGGTAAGAAGAGTATGTGAAATAGGAGATACTGCTGTGACCCTCCTTGAGAAATACAACCTGTCACACAAAGTTTTAAACAATAATTTTCTGTCATAATTGCTGCTCTGATTTAAAGGATAACTTGAAGGTGTAAAAGATACCACTCCCTCAAGGCCACTAACTCACTGATTATTTTAGAATAGATTCATACATGACACAATTCCCTTTTAAGTTGCAAATAATAATATTTAGTATCATAAGTGGCATTTGCATCAGAAAATATTCTAGATGGTTTATATGCTGTTAAAAATCCTTTATCTGATTGTGGAAAGAAGGCAATATTTCCATTTTTCTAAGGAGTCTGAGATTCAGAGAAGTGAACTTTGCTCGGGTCACAGAAGGCAAATTTGAGTTTGTGATTTTGACTATATTTTCTGTGAAGAAGGGGAAGAACACAGATCTCAAAGGAACATAGTACACTATTGTCACTTTTTTGTCACATGGAAGTTAGTCATTTTTGTTTATTATGCCTTGTCACCATGCAGGTTATTTATAAATCTTTTTGCTTTATCTGTACAAAAGCAATACCACACAGCAGGTGCTTGTTCTTTGCTCTTAACCTTTGTCATATGGGCTAAGGAAAAAGTCACTATTTGCATACTTACATTAATACAAGAAACTTGAAATTCAGTTGGAAAGTAAGCAATTCATTTAATGACAGATACACACACTGAAAACTGTGTTATTTTGCATCTTCAAAGTGACTTCTGAAGCATTTATAGCACTGCAACTGTACTGGCTTCTTCTAGAATCATGTTTCAATGAGCAAATCACACGTTCCTGTGTGATATCAGGAAAATCACAGAAATTGTTCAGGTTTCAGTTTACTCAACTGTAGAATTAGGTCCAATAGACCTTCCTTAGCCTCATCATACGAAGTTTGAGTTATGAAAAATGAATACATAAACTTTAAAGTGTGTGGATTGAACAAAAGCTTTGTGAACATTTCAATCCACATTAGTACACATATTTATTTGCTAAGCATACACAAATATTACTATTTATTCAAAAATACATATTTATCTGTGCCTATTTTACACCTGGCATAGTTCTAGGTGCCCAAAATAAGCCAGTGAACAAAACAAAACACTTTTATCTTCATTTAGTTTTTATCCTACCTGGGGGAAGATGGAAAATAAGGGGCAACAAGTAATTATCCAACATATCAGGTGTTGGTAATCGTGCCATGGAGGGGTGAGGAAAGTTATGGTGATGGAGTTATGTCTGAACGAAGAGGTACTAACCTATATAGGATAATCAGAGAAGACCTCTATGATAAGGTACCATTTAAAATAAGGTAAATTCGAGATTTTTTGCATTGTGATGTTAAGATGATCCTAAGATTTGAAAACAATTTTATTATTAATTATTATTAAATGTGCCTGAAATGTTGGTTTGAAATAAATTCAAATTTAATCAAAGGGATAGTAATTAGTTTATCAGTTTATTTTAATTTTTTTAGTTGTATTTGGACACAATATCTTTATTTTATTTATTTATTTTTTATGTGGTGCTAAGGATCCAACTCAGCACTTTGCACATTGCTAGGTGAGCACTCTACTGCTGAGCCACAACCCAGCTAGTTTTTCCATTTTATTTAAATTATGAGAATTTTTCTCTAACAGTGACTTTTTCCTATTTTGTTTATCTGGCATATGCACGGGGCTTCTTTTCCTCTTAATATGTCTGTTTTATTTACTATCTTCTATGCTTTATGTGTTTAATATATATTACTCTATCTTTTGACTCCAAAATGATACTGAAAGGTAGGCATGGCTATAATCATAATATAAGAGAATTCAGGGAAAGTATGTTTAGTTATTTAGTTCTGCCTTTAAACCAACCTGTGACTGAAATGTTTCTAAATTACTTTAAAGTTTGTGATCTGTTTTTTGGCATAATATTTGCACATATTTGTGAGATGTGATGTGCTCAGAATTAATGTGCTCCGAGTCTGCACACCCACTTGGTGACAGAACCAAATTTGAACTTAGTTTTGCTTTGCTCCTGCTATTGCTCTTTTCTTTCTCCCTCCCTCATCTCTAGATAATTATAATAAAATAGTTCTCTATGGGAATATGTTGCATCAGTTCTAATGTCCTGCCAATTTCTCATTCCCTGCTTTGTGGCTTCTGAATTAGGTTTAACAAGAATTGAGACCAAGCCATGGATAATTAATCTATAATGGTTAATGACCAAGAACTTTGGACTTTTTACATTTCCACCAGAATATTGAACATGGCATCAATTAAAGACACTACTATATCTTCTTCCATATCACATTTCTTATTTCTCTATAGTTGGCACACAATGTCCTTTCTGATCTTTGCAAAATGCAGGAAGCCTTCTCTCAAAGCTGAATTGTTTATAATGTATTGTGAACACTTATATATGGTTAATTTGTAAGGTGTAGGGGAAATTGATATTGGGCTATTCTGTGTTATATAGGAACCCATACAAAGAGGATCAATTGGCTGTTAAAGTTGAAATTATTCCATGGATGTTAGCCTTAACATATCAATTATACCCTTAACATATACTTTCTCCTGTTAGAGAAAAACATGTTCAATAACACTTATTAAAGATGGTAAGGTGACTGTATTCAAGAGCGGGGCACATGGATATAGGTATGAGGACAATGGCAATAGGGTCTTGCAGTAGCCAAGAGAAGTTATACTCAATTCTGACTTTTAACAGGTGGGGATAATGGAGTCAATAGATGGAAATTACAAATAGGAGTCATTAGCAATAAGAATTCTTGCTAGACAAACTCAACAGAATTCTTGTTGAAAGCATCCTAGAGTGATATTAGCAGGATTCTTGCTCAAATGTGATTCCACAAGAACAGAGAGTGAAAACCATGGTAGTACCTAGTTAAACAGAGTACTCAGAGGAGCTGACTAAAGTTTTGATCAAAGGAGGGAGTTTTTGTCTTTAGGCAACATCTTCTATATCTTATTAACCATCAAGTCTGTTAATCCTACTTCTAAAATCTTATTTCACTTTCCATAATCAACACTTTACTTGAAACTGTCATCATATCTCATCTGGACTACTGCAGTCATTTCTTCCGTAGCTTACCTTCCAAGTTCCCCATTTATCCCTTTCCCCACTAACAACACATCCTTTACACAGCATCCAAAGTTACTTTTTGAAAACAGATTTGATCATGTCATCATTATACCTTTCAAAATTTTAGATATTGCAAAGATTTTCTATTAATCTTCCAAAAAAGTCCAACTCCCATAATTGAATATGATTTACCCTAATAGGAGGAAAAGTGCTCTGGATTCCCTGATCCTGGCTAACCTGTCAACATCATGTACAGATACTTCCTGTCATTCTGTCTATTTTTATGCACCATTGCATTACCTATCATGAGGTTAAGTACATAGCATATGCTCTGCAAATAGTTCTAGAATGAATGAAAAATAAGTACTGTTTTTTGCAACTTATGCATTCACACTGCTTGTCAACCTGGTGGTCATATTGAAATGAAAGATGGACTATTCCTCCTGGATAGCTAAGAAAAAAATGTAGAAAGGAGCAAATTTATCAATTTACACAAAGGCATAAGGCAGGGGCTAAATATTGAATTGAAGTACCTTTAAAACTCCAATTTTGCATACTACTTTCTTCAAGACCTTTTCTATGCTATCATTCTATTCTTCTTAGGTCAGATTTGGTCTGGAGGTGTATTTTTAAATGGATCAAATTAGATTTCTGAGCATGCTGCCAGACATTACTGGAAACTAGTCAGTAATTTTCCTCCACCCTGGACACATTAACTAGTTCACCTAATCCATTGCCAGAAGCATTATCTTCAGGATGTATCCAGTCATGACTTGCTGTCTCGTGCTCCTGCTCTAATCTTCTCAAGCAATCTGAAACCTTTGGCTCTATCCTGTAGTTCTGTCTTTAGCTTCTGGCGTTGCATGTTCTCATAACCCACTAGAGATATATTCCTCTGGTATTAGCCTGGGAAGCTTTCCTGGAGGCTGTGTGGCTGCTGCCTTCTGGCTCCAAACATGACAGCTGTGGGCAAGACTCTGGCTTGCTTATGGCAACCTGGCTCCACTGGCTAGCATTACTGGGTCCAGCAGTTCTACCCTGGGTACGTGAATGGGTAGATAGCTATTGCCTTTCTATAGCATTCACAACCCTATCTAATGTAGTTTATGATTGTGAAGATAAAAATGGTCTTGATTGAACAGTGCATTTGATGATATAATCACCAAATCAGAATAAGTACTCCAAGAGTTAATGTAAACTTATTTAATGAAATATCTGATTTTAATAAACACTCTTAAATTTGTTTGGAAATTAATTTATATAAGCCAGAGATAAGAACCATCAATAGATTGCCTTCCAATTTGATTTCTAAAAATAGCTAAGGTATCCAAGAAAGTGGCTTCAAGAGTGGCTGTGCCTTAAGGATCCCTATTTAATACCTGAAATATGTCATTTTCCTTCCTCTATGAAATTCAGATATCCCACAAGCTCAAACTCTTAGATTATCCTAAGATTTCACCAAGTCTTAGATTATTCACCAAAGAGCTCTTGTAGTTCTTAAATCAAGGCCTATATACAAGTATGGCTTTATGCTGGACCGGTAGTCAATGATGGGTAAGATCCAATTGCAATGGTACCGACCTAAGACAGGAGGCTGACGCCTTGAGGTCAGCTCATCCAATAACGGGTAAGAACCATATGTACTATTGGACAACCTAAGGCAGGCATGGTCCCTAAGCCACATGCTTGTTGTTTAAACAGAGAGGGGGAGATGTTGAGAGCCACAGCCGAAGGGGCCCCAGCAAACTTCCAGCTGCCAACTGATTGGCTCCTCTGCAGTGATGTTCATTGGGTTGTTTCCCTGCCCTTTCAGACCACGGAGCTGCTCATTGGGGGACTTTTTTTGGCTCTGCCCACACGATTTTAGAACTACAAGAGCACCTTTCTTGAAATAGGTATCTTTTAGCCTTTGCTTTGTGATTCTTTGGAATGATATTCCTCAAATAAGAAAGAATCTAGAGAATTGTAAGATGGGTCTAGTCCTCTAGTCCTTGCTGCCATATTGGACCTTAAGATGATTTCCTTGGTAATCACCAGATATTCTGATACTAAACCTGTGATACAATATTTTGTGTTTTGGGGGATGGTTTTGGTAACCATCCCCAGAATTTTTGAACACAAATTAGAATGTCCCTTAGGGTATCATCCTCCCCATCTAGTTCAGGCCAAGCAAATGAAAGATACTCTTTGGACTTTTGCTTCTTCTGTTAAGAGAGTCAAGCTTACTTTCCTTTGGTTTGCATCTGTGAACATATGAACAAGGAGGTGTTTAGGGTCTTGTAGTTACAAAGGCAGAGGCTGAATGATAACAGAATTGTTGCAAAATAAGGCAAGCCAGGAGATGGAGTGAGTCTGGGTATGTGTAATTTCAAATTAGGGTTACCCCTAGACTTTTCAGTTATGAAAAAGAAAGCAGATCCCTTATTTTATTAAGCCAGTCTGCAGTCAGTTTTTTTCACCTGGAATCTCAAAAATCTTAATTCAAAATTGTTTTACTTCTGAATTCCTCCAATCCTGAAAAAAGTATGCTCTGTGCATAAGAGTCCACATCAGATTCTCTACCTTATCTGTTGGTGCTAACATTCACCCATGCATACTATGAGACATCCATTCCCAGTTTTATTGACTTACTAGCTTTATAAAGTCGTTGTAATGTTCAAATGCTCAGCATGTTATTTTGAAAGTTTTCAAACATACACAAGACTTGAAAGATCTTTATAATGACTGATCATAAACCTACAACTAAGGTCTTATGATTAACATTTTACTGTACTTGATTTGTCCCATATCCATCCTTCCATCTATCACTCTACCCATCTTGTTTTGGGGTGTATTTCAAACTAAATTACAGATATCATTACACTTCCTGCTAAATACTTTTCATTTGGTTCTGTTCTTAACTCAATGAAAACTTTGGCAACTCACCAGCTCTAGGCTTTGATTTTCTAACAAGAAAAAATGAGGGCATTGTTTTAGATGACCTCCTTGTACCCTCCATTCCAGCTCTTACATTCTATAGTTCCCTGATATTTGCCTTTTTAATTGATTGACATGCTTGTGCAAAATGCCCTCTTGTAGGATTCAAAAAGGATTAACATGGAAAATACATTTTGTTTACCTATGCAATATTTACCTAACCAAAGCCTGTTTGGTTTAGAATTAACCCTGCTAACCAATCCTTTTTGATTTTGAGCCAAAGCAGATGTTTTCAGGGATCTAGGGAAAAAGAAAACAAAGTATCAGATATTTTCAAAGTTATGGAAATGGAACATCTTATCCAGGAAAAAAGGAAAAGAAAAGAACATGCAATTGAAAATGAATTCTAATGAAAGATAAACTTGGCTAGTCCTGAAGGGAGGGAGATCAAAAGTTTGATAAACAAGCAGCTGAACAGTGGAGGTCAGAGGTCTGAGGCCACTGAACCTGACAGCATTATCCCTTGTTTTGTTAATGTTGGCACACTTCAGCCAGATAGATTTTTAGACTGATGGTCTGCAGGGAGTAAGAAAATGACTTAAAACAAACAAACCAAAAAAAAAAAAATAGATATTCATGAAAGGCAATCTGACAGAGAAGTGGCTATTTCTTGGAACAAGGAATAAAAAAAAGAACACCCACACAAGGCTAATTGCAGGAAGTAACCAAACAAAATGGAGACTGCAACCCTGACCTACTGTGGACAGCCTGCCCTGCTAAGCCAGGCTGTGTTGAAACAGCCCCAAGCTCTCATTCCTCTGGAGATCCCTGAAATGGCCCCTTAGGCAAGGATGCAAATTACTTGTTCCAAATCTGGGGCGGGGCCTCTTGCCATCTGCTGTAAGTACTATTCCCACTGAAGTAACCTTCTGCAGACTAAGCCTCCTCCCCATTCTTTTAATTACAAAGACTGTTATGGATTATTTTGAATAATTCAAGTCAGATTGAAAATATCAGTGAAATTCTTCACAACTGCCATCAGTTCCTATAAAAAAGCCTCTTTCATGTGACTCTCAACATTTACCTACATGTGTCAAATAGGATCACAGGGGTTTCTTGGAATGGCCTTTATGCATGCCAGATGATCAGTCCTATTAAATAAAGAAGAATATGAAAAGTCCTAAGTATGTTCGGGATCAAAGAATCTGGATTAAAATTTGATGTCTGGTTATTTGGTCACAGTTCATCAATTTCAGATCTAAACTAGGAAGAAGTAGTCAGTTGCATGCCATTTGCATTAGGGAAATAATACTGTGGAAAATCTAAAAATAATCAGGAAAACTGCATCTCAAATAGTATTTCCCTTTTTCCATTTTAACACTCTATTGCTTATGATGATGGCTCATTAGGCACTGTCAAACATTTCAGAACCTAATTCTCAAGCTTATTTGAAAATAGCTACACTAATTTGGCATTCAAGTATCCAGTTACTGTAGGCATGCCTAAATTTGTTAACCTTGTATGGGCTTGGATTAGGCAATCATCCTTCTTACGTAAACCAGATCAATGCAAGTCTATGTCTGGGCGTATATTACATTTTTGCCTTAACTGTATTTCTGAAAAATAGAGACAGAAATGTGAGATTGTATGAAGCCACAATGCTATAAGACTTCAGAATAGAGTTGTGCTCTAAAATTGCAGCCAGAATATGCAGTATAGATTATGGAAATTAGCAGCTGTGTGATCTCTTCATTTGATTGTTTCTTATTAGCAACATGCTTGATTAGCCCTATACCCTTTTAAATGGAATTACAAAATAATTATGTGTTCTGCCTCCAAAACCATTTATTGAGAATGACAATAAACTGTCCAATAATTAAATCAGTGCATAATACATATATATGATTATTAAATGCTTATAAATTATCATTTAACACTACATGTGTTTACACTAGTAAAACAAGTGTTGACCCATCTATTTAAACAACTGGGGAGCATTCATCTTTGCTGAAGTCATCGTTTCATGTTGGGAAAACGCTGCTAACGTACCAGCCAGCCAGCCAGCTAGCATATCATCTTTCGTCTGCATTTATTAAAGGCTTAGAATGTCCATCTGTTGTCCTTAGTAAATGGAACACTATGAAGAAAGCATTCATTGAGTCTATCTATATATAACTGTTCTTTTTATGGAGAAAAGCTCCTTGGAATGTTCTTCATAAATTAAAAACAACGAACTAGTGTTGGTCCGAAAGAAATCACTGAAGCCGGCAAACTTCTAAGTGACATGAGCAGACTCCTCTCATCCTGGATGAAGATAAATACTTACATTTCAGATCAAGAGAACATTTTCCCCAAATGTCTCAAGTCACATTTATTTGGTTTAATGTGTGGTACAGAATATAACAAAAGAAAAAATGAAGAGTCTTTCATGTGTATTTGTGTTCAAATAACTTCATGTCCCGATTTGATTTTGGGTTTGGGGTCAGAAATTGAAACTGAAAAACATTACAAGGATATCAGTGCAGTACAGTAGTTCTTCCAAGAATTTTAGCTGAATTGCTTGTGGTCCTGCCAAGGTAAAACTGTGGTTAGAGTGGGAACATCTGATGACATTCCAGTGAAGACAACTGAGGGAAAGTATGAGGGCTCCAAGCCCATATAAGTGGATCAGATGGAAGTGCTGGATGAAAATAATAAAAACATAATACAGTCACAAGGAATGTAACTTCTGTTGGAACTAAAACAACCCTATCTTAAATTAGGCTTAGGGATTAAGGTTAGTACACAGGTATCATTTTACTATCTCCACTTGATTGTATTATTTGGATATGCAGTAAGTAGAAAGGAAAAAAAAACTATAAAAGTCATTGCTTGGAAGTCATAATTACATCACTTTAGTCTGATGCCATGGAGTCTCACAGCAATATAATTAGTGTAATTATGTTGATCATGGTGGTGATATTAAGGGCTAAATTTCTGGAAATGTAAACTGTTGACATGCAACATGATATATAAATGGAAGAATAGCGTCTAGATATAGATAATATTGAAAAATAACTATTAGATAAGAATACATCATTTCTAGTAAAAAAAAAGAGACAAATTTGATTTGAAGACATCAAGCTGCAAATTTAGCATAATAAGATTCTCAATTCATGCTACATACAATAATTCAGTCTGAAGTATGCTTGACAAATTAGCAGTACCTCTTTCTAGTTGCTTATTTGACTTGGAAAGAGAATTTGATAAGCGTTAGTTTTTAATATAAATGATCAAAGGTTGATGTCTGTAACTTGCCCACAAGTTGCTTTTATATGCTTATTTCTTTCAATTCCACCTCCATTCATCTCTTCTTTTGAGAGGTGAAACAAAGGGAAAACTAGGTCATAATAAAGTGGATATTTTATTTCACTTTAAGTCAGCTTCACAAAAACTTCCAGTTTGAGATAGGTATTTTTCCCCTAACAGTGGGTCTACCACTGATAGTAAATAATGATAAAAATGCAAACCAGGATTCAACCTTTTTTTGATAAAGAATTGAAGACTCTCCATTGACATAATTTAAAGTCATTTAAACTCAGTGTTAGTAAATATTTACACTTCTATAATCTGTATGAACCCTCATCTTTATAGCACTACATATTATTGTGTGTGTAGAAAGAAATTACTTAACAGCAATTTCATTTGCCTTAATCTCTAATCTTCCCCCACAGGAAACATTCATTATCACTGGAAGACCTAGCTAACATAGAAGAAAATGGAATTAAATTTATGTTTCAACTTGTACTAATAATCTTTTAATAAACGTCTACAAGCATCTTATAGATGGTATGCAGCTGCTTCTTCAGTGAACAATAAATAATGGGAATAATAGAATGTATTTGTGTTCTCACTTTATCCTTTCTTATCTTGTTCTCTTTCACTTTGCTTTTGAATTCTGTATGCTCATCTTGGCTACAGTATGACAGGATCTGTGGCCACATGGGAGAAGGGATCCATTACGTATACAATTGCATCTGAATCTAGATTTTGTTTTCTGAAGTTGATTTTCTAGGACATCTTGGGTCAGTTTTCCATGTAATACACAATTTACTGAAGAACTATAATTTCCCCTCAGAAAATACCCTGTGAATTGAAAATTAAGATAGGAATTTGCATTTTCAACTTGGTTTTTCTTCTGTATTTTAACCTAAACCCAGATACTCATAGCCAGAGACATGAGAGACAGTCATCTGTGACTGCTTTCCCCCATTCTCTGCATCCTTATCAATCACTAAGCCCTGTAGGTTCAGCTCCTTAAATACTTCTAGAAGCTGCCCTCTGCATGCCATCTGGACTACTCAGTATACTCATTTAGGCCTCCTGTTTTCTCAGATATAAGACTGCCAGTATCCTAAATGGTCTTCCTGTGTCTGATCTTATCTCTCTTCAATTTATACTCATGATACCAGTGTGATGTATCTTTTAAAAATTCTCCTGCCCCTACCTCCTGCTGTACTTTACCTACAATAAGAGAAGGGATATCAAGTGTCCATAGAAGACAGGCAGACAACAGAAATTAAGTAGATGTGGCCTCAGGGGAAGATAATGGCAAACTGGAAAGTCCACACACTATTTAAAGGAGGTAAACACCATTCATCTCCAGTTAAATGTTGGCAAGTAATTCATTTTCTTAAATCTCTGGGGGTAGGGAAAACAAAATGGATTTGCAGGCTCCTGGGATTATGAGCTACAGGTCTGTAATATCCATCCACTAGGATAAAATCTGAGTCACTTAATGTGGTAAACAAAGTCCTTCTTGAAAACTTTCAGGCCTACATCTTGAGCCTTGATTCTTGTAGCTGCTTTCAGTTCTACACACAACAATAGCTTTCAAAATCCTTCTATTTCTCTCTATCCCCAGTGCCACTTCCCTATTGCAGGCCATAATAATCTCTCCCCTGGATTACTACAATACCTCTTAACTGGTTTCTCTGCTTCAAATACCTTCTCATTCCAAACCATTTTTCAAACTGTGATCTTTATAAATATATCAGTGTGATTTATTGAGAATTTCATATAGCAGGGCAACCTATTGAGAAATTACCTAGTGCTTTGTTTCCCTCTTCTGCAACTCATCTGGAAGGGATAAAAGGCATTTTTCCATCTCCCAGGAGGAGTAAATAGGGCTATGTGTTCTAAGAGGGATGCAACAAGCAATTCTCAGCAGACTGTCTCTGCTGGCCTGACTAGGGAGCTGTGCTAGGGATCTCACTGGATGCCAGGGGACATTAACCTCATGGGCCTCAACAATGTATTGCCAATGAAGAACCAGTGCCTGCAGAGCAGAAAGTTAGACATCAGTGAGTTCAGTTAGGCTGCTGATTATTTGGTTACTATCTCTATACCTAAATTTGAGTACAGTGCCTAGTGTTCAATATCTACTCAGAAAATACTAGGGGATTTCATGAAGGATTGGGAAAAAAAAACATTATATGACTCTGTGAGAAGGTATGGATCCCCTTCACAGACATTTTAACATAGATTTGGAAACTTCATGGACTATACTTTCAATGTCATTTGAAGATCTGTTATAGACTTAGTCTTCATGGAGACAGAACATTCTTAAAACCATATAAATCCCTTATTGGTGACGAGTGTTCTTTCAGTGTCTAAAGGGGTTGAAACCTAGAGAGATACTAGAATGAGCAAACAAAATTATCCATATGCTTTGTGAAAAATAACAAGGACTTAAGAACAAATTTTCCTTAAAAAAAGAATCAAATTCAGTTTCTCATTTACAAGAGATTGTTTCAATTTTACCTTCATAACTTAAGCACAGGTTTCCTTAGCACTTATAACTTAGAACACTATAGTTTAGAAACATACATTGCTTTAGTAAATTT
The DNA here is from genome assembly GCF_001458135.2 of Marmota marmota marmota. Lineage (NCBI taxonomy): Eukaryota > Metazoa > Chordata > Mammalia > Rodentia > Sciuridae > Marmota > Marmota marmota. The sequence goes on from NW_026000272.1 coordinate 7,775,153, forward strand.
GAATTTTTTGTCAGGGATGAGCAAATAGTTTCATTTTACATGCTAATTTTGAAAGGAAATCCCTGTATTTGGTAGTCCTTATAAATTGGTAAACAAATGTTGGGTACTATGCTTAGAAAGATTTTGAGGAGTCAAGAATCAGTAAGGAAAAGTGTACAGTCACAGTAGAATATCAGCCATAGACATGAGACTGGATATGAACTGAGGATACTTGATCCAGATGTCCCTTCTGGGCTAAATATCACAGTAAGGATCACATACCCCCTCCTCCTTGGTCACATATGGGCTACATATATTCTTTGGGCACACATCCCTCGTCTTACCTTCATTAAGGAATTTTTGCCCCTTTAGTGTTTTTTTTTTTTTCTCCACAGATGTCTGGGAAGATTATTTAGTGTTTAGCAAATCTCTCTACTTCAATTTATAGATTAAAAACAAAGACCTTCTTGTAAGGTGGGGGACTTACTATACACTCAAGGGTGAACATACTCATCAGTTCCATCTGAGCCTAAGTTACTATGGTCTAGCAGTTAATTGATAGGTTCTGAAAGCTAATAGTATAACTTTCAGGTCTGATAATTTCGCTGAACTATCTTACTATAAATCTCCTTATTCTCCTCTGTATAGTGGGAATAATAATCCAAGCTGTAGCAAGTTATTTTGAGGACTAAATTAAATAATATACAGTTCTTAGAACAGTACCTGGCAGGTAGTAAGTACTCTATTAATGAAAATGACTATACTAATATATTATTCAGTAATAATTTTAGAAGATATAGGGCAACAGAGGATGATTTGAACAGAGTTTGCTTTAACAAGATCATCAAATTTATCAAACAAATGAGATCATTAGATTCTATATATTAAATACTATATTTCTTTCCAAAATTAATATTGGGAATAATTTTATAATATAAAAGCAAATTTATTTATTGCTCTCTTAATTTTTTATCATAACTGCCTAACTGTATAAAATATGCTTTTATTATGAAGTTTGTATTTTCAACATTTATCTTAAAAAGTCAGCCAAACCTTGAATTTGTTTTAAAACAGCATGGAGGCATTTTCAAAATGAAATCAAAAAGCAAAAATCAAAAAAAAAAAAAAAACAAGTGTCCAGATGAGGCCTTTATGCAAATCACTGTGGAGGAGTTAACTGCTTACACACTGAAACGTGTGACTTTCTTATTTTTCCACTATGGGACTCACAATCTTGAGATATTTTCTAAGTGAGACCTTATGACCACCCTGTGAGGCTGGCATCAGTGGCCTCATGTAGAAATGAAGAAAGCAAGTCTGGCCCTGTTATTTACATTCTGTCCTTTGCATCTCCAGAGTGATTCTGAAGACTACAAGCTCAGCAAATGCTTAATGCTAAGTGAGAGAGTGAGTGAGTCAGAGCTCTGAAAATGCAGGTGGCTCAGTGGTCTGGATTTGGGAACTGTAAATCTGCCAAAGAGGACATTTCAGTCAGTCCCTGGTTTTTAGTTAGGGCCACACCTAAATTTGTCTCCAATTAAGAGATTCTTCTGATTTTGGACACTATAAGTTTTTTTTTTTCTTTTCCCAATTTTCTTTAATTAAGTCTCTAAGAATACAATGGCTTTTAGGGATAAAAACAGCAGCTGGCAACAAAGAGAAAACAATAGTTTTTCTATATAAAATAAAACTAAAAATGAATTTACTATTCAAAATAGAGAATGCTTAATCATCTGTTTTGAAGTTCAAGCCCAAGTATCTCACCTGTAAATTGAAAGTAATGATTATTCTTGCCTCACAGTTTTCTAAATGGAATTAAATAGTTTACATAAAAGTCATCTAACATGTAGTTGTTAAAAATATGCTACATTTTCAATAATGTTAGTATACTTCCTCTGAAATTTCATTTGGAAAAATCAAAATGGCAAATGGATCTCTAGGAATTAAAAAAGAATCAAAGAAAATTCACATTCAGTGATGGGGAAAATTTAAAGCTGTGAACCTATTTTAAGTAGTTTAGCCTAAAAAAAAAACCAAACAAACAAACAAAAAAAAAAACCTATTGAGACAACAGAGAAAACACTGAAAATGGAACAGCCAAATTGTCAAGTGTTTGAAGTAAAACAGTAGCCTTAATACACAATATCCATTATTGGCAGTCAACAAGGCCTTTAAAGATTTCACGAGTCCCAATTCTCTGATGGTAGTGATCAATATAAATTATATAAATACTGCATTTCACTTATATTGGTATCTACACAGTATTAAAATGAGCACACCTGTGTGTGTTGGCAGGCATGTGCAACACACACACACACACACACACACACACACACACACAGCTTCCAGGAACTACTTAAAGAGACTGTAAATATTTTATTTGCAAACTCAGATTGTTCCCATGGACCCCCTCCATGATCATACTGTACAGTACAAGGGCTTTCAGGATACTCAGTCATTTTTGGCAGCAGCTACTCCCAGTCTAGGCTGCCGGATCCCTGGCAGTATAAGAAGAGTTCTGGCCTCATATACAAGAAATACAAGGTCTTCATTATACCAGAGTTTAATACTCGCAGCCAGAAGGCTTTATATACAATGTACACACAGAAACTCTGTCTTGCCTTCAGACTGAACAACTGTTTTTTTCTGTGGTGTGTTGCAAAACTGCCATAATTACATGGATAGCTACAGAGACTCACACTCAAAATCAAAACAGACAAACCAATTAAATATATTTCACAAACAACTTTCAAAATGAGTCTAATCAGACCAAAATACCCTACTAACTGACTTAGATATCTACATGGAGACACTGATATTTTTACTGATTGTGGTACTGTAATTTAAACAGAGAGGACTTCCTTTGAGGAAATCTGATATAAAAATTTAAATTTGTAGCTTATAAAAATGGGTATTTGTGTTTTTAATATATTTTATTACCCTGAAAGTCTTTTGATATAAACACACAGGGTCATTATAATCACCTTTAAGTATTTTAAAGTTTCCCAGGCACTTTCTCAGAACTGATCTAATTAGATCTTTAAAAGAATCATGTAAAGAAGTAAGGCAAGATTTCCTTTTTTATTGAGTCTCAGGAAAGTGTATGTATCACTGGTTTTATAAATGGATAAGTCAGGAAAAGGTGAACCCCAAGATTTTACTCCTAGTCAAGTATCATGATTCCTTGTCCAGTGCATTTGGAAAGGATTCATTGAATCAACATTGTCTATTGATGTTTCCAAAAGCACCTGTAGGATTTAATCAAGCATGGCTCAAATATCCATGCTCCACTATACCTTCTAAGATGGAGGAGCTTCATTTCATACATATAGTATGGAACATACCACACATAGGACCTCTGAGCTCTGCGAGGAATGATAAAAAAAGGTTGTGATAAAATATTGGATTTTATTAGATAAAATATTGGCTCCAGAGGAGGAAAAAAGTAAAAAAAAAAATCAAAATGAATGCATATTCAATTGAATGATATTAATATTATGAAACCTAATCACTTATAACTAAACTCAATTTCAATATGTAGATATAAAGATACTAATGTGAATACATTTACATATGTTTGGTATGACATGAGATGAAACTTCTAAAAGTAAACATACCTGGGACATAACCAGGTCTTAAAACAGTCCAAGTGAGAGAAGTAATTGTAGGAGTTGGGTAAATGGTGAAATTTTATTTTTTTCTCTGCCTGGGGCATGTAAGGAGCTCATTTTTACATATGTCTCAGCAGCTTGAAATACAACATGCTAGGCTACTTGAAAACTTGGGACAAAGGTGAGAGAGCTTTATAAGGCTATTGAATTATTACCCATATTTCTTTGAGACTAGAGTTATTAATTTAGTCAGGAAAAAGCCAGGGCACTCAGTTCAACTTTAATTTCAGATAACTGAGTGATTTTTTTTTAGTATAAGTACTTCAGCATAAGTATACATATTCTTTAGTATATTTTATATTTGTGAAATATTTATGCTATAAATATTTGTTTTTAGTAGAATTTCAAATTTAACTGAGTGTCCTGTATTTTTTTCTCCAAGTCCTATTTGAGACATTGCAGTCTTGCTTATGTTTATAGACATTTGGTTTGAGATTCTTGAAGTCATGGCCAGATAGATTTGTCACTATTTTTTAGGTATTGGATCAGTGCAATCTACATGCATGTATAGAAACATCACACTGAAACCCATTAATATGTAGAATTAATACATGTTAATAAAAATTGTAAAATCAGATGTTTGAAGGTGGCCATTTTCCTAAACTGTGTTGCTAAGAGGTCTGGTTTTCTTTGGTACATAAAGATTTGTTGGACTGTAAGCTTCTTACAGGTAAGATTATTTCTTACATTGCTTGAAATACACAAAGCCTTGCACTGTGTCCAGAATACTGATAGTATGGACTTTGAAATCAAACAGACTGAATTTAAATCCAATTTCTAATCATATTCAATTTATATTTCCTAGTTGCATGACTTTTGGGGAGTAATTTGTTTTTCTGTACCTCAATTTCCTTATGTAAAAAATTGGATATGAATACCTATGAAACATGTAGAATCTTATCAGGGTTAAGTGAAATGAATGTATGTGTAGTTCCTAATAAATTGTAATTAGTCAATATATGGCAGTGAACAACCAGTAGCAATCATTAGCCCCATCATAGACAGTTTTCTCCCTTTAAGTATTTATCAGCAAAAGCCAGCATGATGGTAAATGTAACAGATAAACAGTCATTAAATTAATTAATTTCCCACCAATTGAACTTCAATCGTGGAGACTTGCTCAATTGCAATTGTAAGAAATTTACACCAGGTTCCCTTTACACTGGGAGGCAGCATTAAAAATAAGAAAGTACTTCCTTGCCTGTGAAAATGTAGTCAAATCCTCCTGGCTATAGGAGCAAGAACCACACAATTTTTTTTTTATAGTTGTAGATGGACAGTATGCCTTTGTTTAGTTTTTCATGCGGTGCTAAGGATCGAACCCATTGCCTCACACATGCTAGGCAAGCACTCTGCCACTGAGCTACAGCCTTAGCCCATGAACCACACAATCTTGAGTTGACCTCTCTAAAGGAGAGATTTGATTTGGGCCATCTGGAATATAGTATGGTGCCATCTCTGTTCTTTTCTTGAGTAGGGTAGCAAGAATGTAAGAATGTATATTTTCAGTATACAAACAAGCTATATATGGACAAGGTAGACACTATTGTAAGTCAAGGGTTCAGGACTAGTAATTCAAAATACAATCAGTTGGCTGAGAAAAGAGCAGAAAAGTGGTTATCTGATGCTGCTAGAGAGACAGGAAGGGATGGGGAAAGGGGAGATATTGATCAAATGGTACAAGGTTTCAGTTACACAAAATAAATACATTTCAGAGATATATTACCCTGTATGTTGATCACAGTTAATAATGATGTGTACTTTGAATTGATGAAAGAATAGATTTTTAATTTTCTTACGGGGTTGTGGCTCAGTGGTAGCACACTTGCCTGGCACGTGTGAGGCACTGGGTTCGATTCTCAGCACCACATATAAATAAATACATAAAATAAAGGTCTATCAACAACTCAAAATATCAGGAACAAAATGGATATGTTAATTAGCTTGATAGAATCTTTCTACAATGTATGTATATGTAGATCCAAACATCACATTGTACTCAATAAACACTCACAATTACTATTTTTCAATTAAAAATAACTAAATAAGCAGGGTGTGGTGATGCAAGCCTAATTTCCAGCTGCTCAGAAGGCTGAGGCAGGAGGATCACAAGTTCAAAGCCAGCCTCAGCAACTTAGCAAACACCTCAGCAACTTAGCAAGATCCTGTCTCTAAATATTTTTTTTTTAAAAAAAAAAGGACTGGAGATGTGGTTTAGTGGTTAAGCACCCCTGGGTTCAATCCCTAGTACAAAAAAAAAAAAAAANNNNCTAGTAAAAAAAAAAAAAAAAAAACACTAAATAAATAAATAAGAAAGAAAAAATGCAAAAACAAAGGACCTCATGTTGGGAGGTTCTATAGTGGAGATTTCAAGTTCTTAAAAATTCACAATGCATTGAAAACATCTGACTTAAATTTCTTTTTCCCCTTAGTTTGTTTTTAACTAACAGGTATAAATTATACATATTAATGGAGTTTAGTTTGATATTTTAACACATACATCCAAAGTGCACTACTCAAATCAGGGTAATTAATGGTACCATCTCTTTATAATTCCATCATTTTGAGCCTTCATGCTCCTCTCTTATACATCTTCATAAAATATAAAAAACAATATACACTGAGTTATTGTGAACTATAGTTATCCAATTGTGCTGTAGAACACCAGAATTAATTTATTGTTTCTAACTGTGTTTTTGTACCTGGTACCCTACACCTTCCCCCACCCTCATCCTCCTTTCTATTTTTTAAGAAGTCCTCAAGACCTTGAACAAGGCTGATTGGCATCCAAAGGATTTCTGCCAGCTGTGTATATATTGGCCTAGGAAAATTGATTTTTAAAGTTTCAGGAATTGCACAACTGATTGTTAAACTTTTGATAGCTTGAAATCTGCTATGATGGTGCTATTTATACCCACCAAGGAAATCCACATAAGTAACAAAATACTCACCCCCAACCTGTTTGCTAATTTGCTACTGTTTTCTTCATCATACCCAGCTATAAGGAAAATTGTCCTGGAACTCTTCTTTAGAAGATCTTCCATAAGCTTATTAGAAAATAGCACAATTTCCTCTTATTCTCTGAACTGGTGAGAAGAATGTATCGAGAGGAAATGAGATAGAAGTAATTGTGTTAAAGCCTCTACACAGGAAGCTGCAGAATACACAGTTGGTTAGTGGATCCCAAATTACTATTATTACTCATAATAATGACTGGCACTTTTTTGGTTTTTAGTATGTGCCAGGTCTTGTACCTGTCTGAAGCAGTAGGCAGTGTGCAGAATAATGTGTTATCCTCACAACAATCACAAGATAATTACTTGCATTTTACAGTTATGAGTATAAAACATTCAGAAAAGTTGGGAACTTGCAAATGGTCACAAAATCAGGAATAAGCAAGAGTTGAGATTTGAATGCTCATCTCTTCCTCTAGTAGATCTGTGTTTTTCTGACTCTACTAAGCGTTGGCCTGACTGTCAGTGATTAGACAGTGATGTACATCTAATAAAATTTCAATGAATATTTGTAGAATAAAATCATATGTTTTAATGCCTATGTTATTTAACCTCACATCTAATTTAAATACTGTGAGCTCCCTGTAACAGTGTTTTGTCTAATTTCCATAACCTCAACACCTAGCAAAATCCTGGACACAAAATTCTAGTGCTGACTGAGTATCATTGAATCACAATAAATTTGTCAACATCTGCAGACAGAAGGTCAACTTATGAGAAAAGACTTGAGCTGGTCTCTGAACTGAAATTAGCCAGAGTGGAAGCTCTCATGGGGCTGCTACTGCTCTGCCGTCCTAAACCTGGTTTAAAGCATCAATGATTGGAAAAGGGCAAAGTGTTGACTGCAGCTCCTTTGGTGCTACTATACTGTTGTATTTCATATCTTCTGTAAGAGAAGGATAAAGGAAAGAAAACTAATGTTTATTGATGAAAGTCACTTAAAGATATTATATGTGCATTTAAGAAAATCCTAAATTGTAGGTTCTCTGATTATTTGCCTTTTACACATGAGAAAACAGAGACACAGGTTGGTGAACACAGTTGGAATTGAAAGCAATAGATCTGAGAGTCAAACCCAAACCCCTCCACTGGCAATAAACATACCAAACCCCTCCACTGGCAATAAACATGAATCAAGGGCAAGGATCAGACCTTCGCCTTTACTGTTTACCACTTTTTGTCCTAACTCGTGTTTTGAATTAAATGAAAACTTCATTTTCTTTAGTCTAGTTCTTTTATCTCTGTCATCCCCTTTAACTCAAGACATTAAGAGGAGGTGTCTGTCTACCTAATGAAAAGGTCTCCATCTAGTGACTATAAATCAAACTGTGGTCAAGTGCCCCAAAGGGGCTTTTGACTCAGTGATCCTAAAGACTGAGTGCCTGACCCAAAGCAGGGTAGAGTGAATGAGGCAGTTGCCTGAAATGCAAAACTTAAAGAAGATCCAAAAAACTCAGTACAAGATAAATAACATATTAATTCAATGTTTTAAAAAATCAAATTTAATTCAAAAAATTCACAGTTACAATATAAACATTTTCAATAAAGGTAGAATTACTGTTGCTGATTTTTCCATTTTCCGCAGGGCTTCATTATGAGTCTTCACTGCAATAGATAGGTATGACCAGTGTACATTGTTTATAAAACCTTTCTTAGAATGTAAAGACACCAAGGTCAACTTCCCTGGCTTAAACATCTAGGTCATAATATCAGACGGTAGCAATCACATGCCTTGAAAAACCCCTATTTCAAGGATTTCAGACATTATTGAAAATCAAGATGAACAATGACTAAGGGACATCATACTGAATGATCTAAGTCGTCATAGTCCAGATGACTAACTTAATTGCATGTGAAAGCACAACTTTAAGGTGACTCTTCGATCTGACTGTTTTGCTGCCATGAAAACAAACAAAATGCCTGTTCTATCATGTTCGATTCAATCCACTATTGTGCTTGACCATTTATTTCAAAATTGAGTATTTTAGTGCAAATATGTCAACAGTGAATAATTAAATAAAGAACACTTGATTAGCATTTAACATCTGTAAATAAATTTGAACTAGCAATGTTCTAACAGGCTCTAGTTAATTGGTTATATACATAGCACTGTTGGTATTTTTAAAGGGAGAAATCCAAAGAACTTTTGCTGGAAGTCTATTGGTCCTGTGTTTCAGAATTAGTGAGCATCTCTGAAAATTATCTGTGCATACACTGTCAAACATCAGGAAGAAAAGCAGGAAAATTCAGCCAATCATTTGGATGTTTGTTTTCCTTAGCTATCAGCTATACTATTTGGAAAGAGATGGTATATTTTCTGACATTCTCAAGAACTACTAAATGTGACTGTCTATACTCCAAGCACAGTTTTAAACTGGTTTATAAATAATGCAAACTCACGACTTTGTGTGTTGCAATTTCAAAAAGTTAAGTGAACTTTGTCAACACTGGCATCTATTTACTCCATCTGAACAATGAGTAATGTGATTTATTTTAGGGACATAATTAGGCGATTGATCGTTTGAAGCCAATGGTTTACTATTAATGAGCTTGTCTAATTGTAGATTCCACGGAGCTAAGTGACCCACGTAACACCACTGTAGACTTAACTGAAACCTGGAGATATTCTACAGATGAACTGCAGGGGAAGGTTGCCATGGTGACAGCCACAGGCAGGCCCAGGCATCTTTATGTAGACTTTAAAGTAGAAGAGATGAGGGAGTAAGGAGAAGCTACAGCAGCTTGGTAAAGGTTAGGCCTCCATTCGGATTGAGTTTGAAGAAAGAAAAAGTAAAGGAGACTTCTGCTGCTATCTGATTCTGGGCAGAGCATTTTTATACTGAGAATCTCTGAGAGCTAATAGTAGGAGTGATTTTCTTTTGAAGACTGTTGACAAAGAAATTCTATGAGGTTAATGATATACCTAAGGTAGTAAATACTTGTAAAATTAAGGATACAAGAGAATATTCTTGCTCACAATGATTTGTAAGAGACATGTTAGTATATAGGCATAAAACTGAATTTCCTTAGATGTGTTTTATAATTTCTCCTCAGTTTTAGTACTATAAATAAAATAATATGCAACAAAAATGCACTTGCTACCTAATGCTACAAAATTTCTGCACATTACCAAGGTGCACGTGCACACACACACACACACACATACACACACACAGGAGATCCTTCCTTCCTTCCTGATTGTGACTGAATCAAGGGCAAGGATCAGATCTTCTTTGATTTTCTCTCCTAGACACCTGCACAGTGAGTGCTCAATAATGCTCACTAAAGGAAAGATTCAATTCTGTAAACCCTGCATTCACATAGTCTATAACACTTAGCTTAGTTTAATTGTTTCCTTTTGAAAATTCTCAAAGGACACTAAAACTACATCCTTCTTGAAAGCTGGCTAGTCACCATCAGAATATGCATGATTATTATTATTATTCACTGTTATTTTATGTTTCTATTTGAAACTGGATTTGGTGTCAGATTTTAACTACTCTGTAGTCCATAGTCTATTAAAGGAACTTTCCTTTTAGTGTTTTGTAAGTGGACAAAACAACAGCAGCCTGAGATATAAACATACAGAGTTTAAAATGCTAAAGAGAGAGAGACCTTAGTGATTTCCACATTTTACAGATGAGGAGTATGTTAGTCAGTGTTTTGTTGTGACCAAAAGACTTGACAAGAACAATTTAGAAAAGGATAAATTTATTTTGGCTGATGGTTTCAGAGGTTCAGTGTGTGGTCAGTGGGCTCTATAGCTCTGGGCCTGAGGTGAAGAAAAACAGCAGAGTGGAAGGGTGTGGTAGAAGGAATCTGTGACAGCAGCCATGATGCAGAGAGAACTTGAGTGCAAGGAGCCTTGAAAAATATAATTCCCAAGGGCACAGCCCCAGTGACTTACTTCCTGCAGCCATGGCCTACACTTACAACCCAGTAATCAACTTAAATTATTTTATTTATTTTTTGTTACCAGAGATGGAACCCAGGGACACTTAACCACAGAGCAACATCCCCAGCTATTTTTATTTTTTCTGTTAAGACAAGATCTCACTATATTGTTGAGAGTCTTGCTAAATTGCTGAGGTTGATCTCAAACTTGTAATCTTCTTATCTCAGCATCCCCTCGGCCACCCACATAAATTATTAATCCACTAAATGGATTAATCCATTGATGAGGTTACAGTGTTTATAATCTAATCATTTCACCTCTCAACTTTCCTACATTGTCTATCACATGAGCTTTTGGATGACAGCTAATATCCAAACCTTAACAAGGATGATATTTCATTGATATTTTCAAAGTCTCAGAGAGTGTTCTTTCTAGCTCTGGCCTCGTAGGAAATTTTCCAGCCTATTTTGTGTGCATAATTCACTTCAATATCACAACCCTAGTTGAAGTTAACATCAAATATTGCCATTTTTTTCATTTGTAAAGTAATCTGTGAAGTATGAGGGTTTAGAAAATGGACAGTGCCTACAAACAAACTTGGATTTTGATCCTAGCTCCATCAATTGCAAATTGCATGATCTTCACTGAGTTAGCTAACTCTGTAGACTTTGGTATTTTCAGGTGTAGAATAGGAATTAAATAATACCACCTGCCTTGCAGCTGCATTGGGAGATTTAAATGGGATCCTCCATGTGAAGTGTTTCTTTCATCCATCTTTCCTTCTTTTCTTTAGCAGGAATTTGCCAAGGACCTACTGCATATAGGTAAAATTCTATGTGTTGGGGAATATAGCAATGGACAAAACAAAGCCTCTAACTTCACGTAGCTTACATTCTAGTGGTGAAGACAACACTAAGACAGGTAAAATGGGTAGTATTTCAGAGGGTGATACATTATGTGTAAATCCATCAGTAAGGGAAGAAATAGAATGAAACAAAAGTAGTACATGTTAGAGGACATACTAATTATATAGAGAGTTCAGGGGTGGCTGCAATGATTCTATGATAACTTGATAAAGACCTTCAAGAGTATGAGGGATCAGGCCATGTGTGCTATGTGGAGCACAGCAGGCAGAAGAAACAGCAAGTATAATGACTCTGAGGCAACAAGCTTGAGGTTTTCAGGAAGCTCAAGGAGGCCACCCCTGGCTACATCTGAATGACCTTGGTGGAGGGAAGAAAGGTAGGAAATGAGGCCAAGAGAGGATAATGGAATTTGGTCATTAAGGGTTTGGTTGTCTGCTATAAAAAGTGACTTTTATTTCTTGTACTTTAGGAGTCTTGTTAAGGAAGTCAGTTCCTGAGCTGACATGTTGGAATGTTGGTCCTACATTTTCTTCTAGTATGTGCAGGGTTTCTGGCGTAGCTAGGTATTTGATCCACTTTGAACTGAGTTTTTTGCATGGTGAAAGATAGGGGTTAGGGGCTAGGGTTGTAGCCTAGTGGTTGAGCAATTGACTCGCATGTGTGAGGCACTGGGTTTGATCCTCAGCATCACATAAAAATAAATAAACAAAACAAAGATATTGTGTCCACCTATAACTAAAAAAAATTTGAAAAAGAAAGAGGGATTCAGTTTCATTCTGCTACATATGAATTTCCAGTTCTTTCAGCACTCTTTTTTGAAGAGGTTATCTTTTCTCTAATGTATGTTTATGGCACCTTTGTCTAGTATGAGATAATTGTATTTATGTGGGTTTGTCTCTGTGTCTTCTAATCTGTACCATTGGTCTTGTTGTTTCTTTTGGTGTCAGTACCATTATGTTTTTGTTACTATAGCTCTGTAGTATATTTTGAGGTCTGGTTTTATGATTCTTCTTTTCTTGCTAAGGATTGCTTTTCTTTCCCAAATGCATTTTAGGTCCTTTTTTTTTTAAATTCTGTGAAGAATGCAATTGGAATTTTAATGAGGATTTCATTGAATTGGTAATATGGCTATTGTGAGAATATTAATTCTGGCTATCCAACAACATGGGAGGTTTTTTCATCTTCTAAGGTCTTCTTCAATCTCTTTCCTCAGCATTCTATAGTTTTCATTGTAGAGGTCCTTAACCTCCTTCACAGAATAATTCCCAAGTATTTTATTTTTATTTTTTGAGGTTATTCTTAATGAGACTGATTTAGAGCAAATTATATTCCATGCTTTTATAATTATGTCTAAATGAATCCTAAAGTTATGCATAACTAAAAAGAACCAATAAAAATTCTAAAAAAAGACATGAAGACATCATTAAAGCATTCGTTTTACTAATAAAAAAAGATACGATTTTACAAAGGGGTCTCATTAACCATCATTTTTACTGATTTTTATCACCTATAAAGAACAAGCCTACATGCTAAGTATATTAAAAAGTCACTTTTACTCTGAATGAGATGGAACATAATTGAGAAGTTTTGAAGGAGAGCAATGACCTGACCTGACATGCTTTAAGACTTGCCAGAGAGTCTCACCTAGGATACTTAGTAAAAATGGACTATTACATATTAAGAGTGAAGCAGGTAGGCTGGGTAGAAGGAATAGTAGCAGTTTCCTTAGGAAACTACTCTGGAATTCATGGTTGATGAGGGCAATGGTCCTTACGAAATGCCAGCTATTATTGCCTGTAGTTAGTTGTCTTTTATAAAAGACAAAAAAGACTAAATTTTAAAATGGCACACAAAAATTAAGAACTCAATATTGTAGAATAAAAAAAACTATGATAGCACAAAGCGGCTCCTGCATGTTTGGATATATAATAGCTTTGCCAGTGCGATACTAAAATAGCTGGTGGGAAAGTTTAAATTTTAGTCATCAGATAAAAAATAACATAATAGGATACATTTGTTCAACTATTTGTAGCTTTTAATTGAAATCAAATTAAATTTAATGCCTACCCAAAGGAAAAAGATGAGAAGGAAGTGGAGGAGTAGGAAGAAAAGTTGTTTCATTTACTTGAATTATGAAAGAGAAAGAAATGAGTATTCCAAAAGCTTATTGGAAAATTACTTTTTCATTTTTTCTGTTCTTTAGTAAGATATGCTCATTACAGAAAAATTGGAAATAAAAGAAAATTATAATGTTGAGAAGGAAAAATATCATTCATCATCTACCCCCAAAGCAAACTTAGTTTACATATTGTAATTCTTACTGGTCTTTTATTGTTACTTTAAATATTTTATATTTCATGCTCATATAACATATATATGATATTTTATATTTCATATGAAACCAAATTAAATATATTTCTCTATATTCTTAAATTATTTATAAATATCACTGAAATGGACACAAAATTTTCAGTATATGTGTCATGATTTATTCTACTAATTTTCTATTCTGCAACTACATTTCATAGTTGTTTTATACTTTAAATAATTTCACAGTGGCTATTATCACGTATAAAACTTTTATTACCCATTTAAGAATGGTATGTTAGGATAAGTACTCAAGATTGGGATAACAGAAACATTTTAAGACTTTTAAGGGTAATTCTCAACCATAAAAATAGACATAACTATGGCTAGGTACAGTGGCTCATGCCTGTAATCCCAGTGGCTCGGGAGGCTGAGGCAGAAGGATCCTGAGTTCAACTTAGTGAGGACCTAGCACCTAAGCAACTCAGCAAGACCCTATTTCTAAATAAAATATTTAAAAAAGGGTTGGGGATGTGGCTCAGTTTTTAAGTGCCCCTAAATTCAATCGCTGGTACCAAAAAAAAAAAAAAAAAAAAAAAAAGAACTATGAATAAAGGGATAAAAATAATCATACTAAGCAATAAAAGTGAAACCTCTTAATATAGGTTCATGTTAACTCTAAATTAAGGAATTCCCAGAGAAAGAATTGAGAGATAAATTAATTATAAAGAGACGAAATAATGTATAAATCACAAGGTTATTTGAATCTTTCCTTCAGAAGTTCCAAATCAAAAAATCATCAAAGTCGAATTTTTTAAAAAAAATATTTTGTTGTCATTGATAACCCAAATACTTTTTATTTATTTATTTATTTATTTATTTACTATGTGGTGCTGTGAAGATTGAACCCAGTTCCTCACACATGCTAGGCAAGCACTCTACCAGTAAGCTATAGCCAGTAGAGCTTGTAACAGCATTGAGGGCCACTAACTTGTAAACTATATTTGTATGTAACAAATGAGTGCTTGTAGTTTGGTTAGGTGGATCATTTAGAGGTAAATTTGAAGCATCTTAATGAGCTCACAATATCAAAAAATTTAACTAGTTATAAGTGCTGACCAGTGAGTGAGCTATGGCACCTGAAAGAGATGCCACAAAAATGTTGGTTCAGAGAGGTAAAGAAACTTGGCAAGGATCACAGCCAAAAGGGAGGCAAAGGTGATTTCATTCAACTGAGAAGTCTGTACTTTTAACCACTTGTGTTCTAACAGCATCTTTATGTAATGTCAGCCAGGAGAATAAGTACGTTGTTTCATTAAAATGTTCCCCATAGAGATGTTTTAAACAAGAAACAAGGGAAAAGAAAGTACTCTCAGTTTTCAAAAATAGAATCTCAAGTTTTATTTTAATTTGTGACAGACTTTTGCTTTCTCATATTGTTATAAAAATAGAGTTATGGTTCCAAGTATCTAATTTATAGACATATTTAAACTTTTTTTTATAAACAGGATCTCAAAAATAATGTCCCATGTGAACGTTTCCTTTTAAAATGGAGTGTTGGATACCCATGTCCAAAAGAAAGGAATTTGTGTTTTGTATTTTAACCTTTATTATTTCTACCTTAAAATTATTTGAAATATTTGTTGTTTCTTCCATGAACAGATGCAGTTGATTGTACTTGAAGAAAAGAGGCCACACATAAGAGTTGCTATTTTTCTGAAAGCATTTCCAAATCTTAATTTTTCTGCTAAATGGGATGGTATAATTTGTCTTTAATGGATATGAAATGAATATGGTTGTGAACAGTCAATTGAGATTGCCTTTATTATCATCAAATTATTCAGTCCCCAAAGATGTTATTTTTGTTTTCCTCAAATAATTGAATGAAATGAGTGGAAACTCCCCTTCTTTTGCATCTCTAATTCACCAATAAAAAATACATTAATCTGTATCTTCGAGTAGATATGAAAATAATTCTCTCAAGAGATGTTGCTATAAGTATTTACCTTTGGAGATTCTTTTCTCCTCATCATTTTGATATTTCTATTCACTCAAAATAATTTATGTCCTAGGGGGCATTTTTATAGTTTCAAAATAATGACATGAGTGCTATTGTGTTCTTTCTGATTCTATGCAGCACTTTTCAAAATTTGCAATTCTGCTACTGTATATATTATTAAAGTATATGTCAAGTGTTCAACAGTATACCATTAACCAAATTATTCCTGGAATTATTTCCATTATTCAGGATAACTATTCTTGCTGTTTAAACCAGACTCCATTTAAAACAGCGATTTCACTTGCGCTTCTTCCAATCACTGGACAAGACTGTGGCCTCTGTCTCAATGACATATATGGGCATGTAGCCTCTCTCAAACAAAAAACAAAAACAACCTCTTTATTATGTATTATTGATAAAAACAAGCAATTAATGCAATCATCCCTTGGTATCCAAGGGAGATTTGTGCCAGGACCCTCTTCAGGTACTCAATCTGAAGATGCTCAAGTCTTCTATATAAAAATGACATAATATTTGCATATAAACCTATGCACATTCTTTTATATATAAATGTATATATATATATATATATATATATATATATATACCACATATATACATATATAAACATCTTGAGATTACTTATAATACCTATTATGATGTAAATGTGATACAAATCATTATTATGCTCTAAACTTTATGGTTTAGAGAATGAGGGCAACAAAAACAGTCTGTACATGCTCTATACAAAAACATTTTTTCCCAAATATTTTTTGATCCACAGTGATTGAATCATGGATGCGGAACCAGCAGATTGAGAGGGCTGACTATAATGTGAAAGTTCTACTCACTTGAGTAAACATTTCCAGCAGCAGTGACTGCCCCCGTCCTCTGTCCCTTGGACTTACCATTTATATCAATTTTCACTGGCTATGTGGATTATATTTTTATGTAGTCATAATTGTCAAAGTGGACTCATAGGTTTCAATAGTTTGTTATATAAGTGAATGGTTGAGAAAAATAAAGTTTTTTTATAAAGAGAAGGATGTGACTTTTTAAGGAAAGCTGGCTATATGTCAGGTGTTGTGATAGGTATTATTTATACAGTGTCTCATTTAATCTTTATATCAATCTTGGGAAGAAGGTAATATTATCAGCAGGTGAAGAAAAATGCTCAGAGACCTCAAGGTTACAAAACTACAAAGAAGTATAATCAGGAATTGAGATTTGGTCTCTCTGAGTCAATCTGTGAGTTTTATTTACTAAATAAGGCAGACTTTGAATCATTAAATTTTCTATAAAGCTTCAATGGACTGACTGCTGACCTTTTGCTTGAGAATACACTGTCATATGTCAATAGATGACAAAGTGTGCTACAAGGGCAATAAAAATTGGGCACACTTAATTTAAACACAAAAGGATCAAGTGACTGAGTTTTTCTGTAAAAATATTTGTACACTGTATGGATGCAGCTCTTGTGTGTATAGATCCATCCAGAGAACTATAGAGGAAAACAAATGTGATTTATGAATTCTCCTAGTCTATATAAATACAAGAGACATTAAATATGCTACTCTGAGTTGGTACATATTATCTATTATCAATGTGCCCATGTAGTATTAGTAATTACTTATGATTATAACTGTAATCCCTTGCCAGAAACATTACTTGCCTAATGTTTTCATTTTACTTGCATGCATATATTTTAGATAGAGGGTATACTTTTCCAGTAGGTGGTATATGTTTTTTTTTTTAAAAAACCAGGGGTGTATAGACTTCCTTTGTAAAGAGCCAGATAGTATTTTAGTGTTGGTGGGATATACAGTCTCTGTTAAAACTACTCAACACTGTCATTGTATTGCAAAAGTAATAATAGGCAATGCATAAATGAATAAACATAGTTTTGTTCCAATAAAACTTTATTTATAAAAAAATAGTAATCTGAATTTGGCTGAAGTGCAATAGTTTGCCAAATGTTTCTCTATACTATGATTTAATTAGATATGCATTCATACAACTCTCTCTCTCTCTCTCTCTCTCTCTCTCTCTCTCACACACACACACACACACACACACACACACACACAATTTTTTAAATGGAATTAACCATTACTAAGATGCCTTCTTTAATAGCTATTAAAACCTGAATCTTATATGAAATTGCTGATAACATGAAGTTGTAGATTACTTAATTTTTCCCGAATGTTAGCACTGTTCTTCTGTATAAACTCCCAGATAATTAAAATGAAAGTTGGTTGTATTGTATTCAAGAAAGGGATTGTAGGCAATAGATTATAGTTCTCTTCAGTTTTAATTTAAAACCAAGTTAAATTACTCTGCAATGGCTTGGTTCTATAAAGGAGTTCATTATAAGCATTTATAAAAAGTAATGCATAGTCTTAGGGCACATTTATAACTTATACTATTGCTGTAATTAAGACTCTATCCACATCTTTAAGGGCTATTTTAAGGTTTTATAACTTAGCCTTACATATTCCTTCAGATTAGAATCTGATAAATAAAAATAACCCTAGGTTTGAGTGGAACTAGGAAGGATAACTTTAGAATATTTGTTTGGAAAATATTTTTCTTGTGCTATTAGAAATGGATGTTTGAGGTCTGGGATATAGCTTACTTGGTAGTGCACTTGCCTCGCATGCAAAAGGCCCTGGGTTCAAATAACAGCACCACAAAAAAAAAAAAAGAAAGAAAAGAAGGAAGGAAGGAAGGAAGGAAAAAAGAAAGGGGTGTTTGTTTTTTATGATTAAGATTGCTAAATATTGTCTTATTTTGTAGTTTTACCAAAATACCACATTTTCAAAGAGTAACTTAAGTATTTCAATCTTTCATTGTAAATTTTCAGTTTCTGATTTTTAAAAAAATGTATTTGGTACTAGGGATTGAACTCAGGGGCATTGACCACTGAGCCACATACCCAGCCCTATTTTGTATTTTAATTAGAGACAGGGTCTCACTGAGTTGCTTAGAGCCTTGCTTTCGCAAGCCTTTGAACTTGTGATCCTCCTGCCTCAGCCTCCTGAGTCACTGGGATTACAGGGGTATACAGCCTAATTTTAAAAATATTTTAAAGAGAATCCTAGGGAATACTCTGACAATATGGTGGGACTTGAATAGTAGACTAAAAGCAGTGCTTGGAATGAATCCAGAATCTAGAATTCCAAGAGGCAGAATGCACATAATACCTAAGGAAAATGCAAAATGCTTTTAGATATGATGGTTGGTGAAATATTTGGGAGTGTATTATGTGAAGATTTTTTTGGATCTAATGTTTGCTAGTTTGAAAATTTCAAGCATGACCACCAAGGACCCATGTCCCAGTGGAGTAGAATGAAATGTTTTCAATATTGGAAATGTTATAGCTTTCCAGCATATGCTAATGTCCATCAACGTCAACAAGGAAGTTGTATTATGGATTTTACCTTCGTTATCTTTTCTTTAGACATGTTGATAAAGTTATACAACTGCAAAAGTGGTGGAAACATACTTTTAACATAACCTTTGCTGAATATGGCAGCTCAAATTATTTGAATAAAGTTCAACTTCCACAGCTTGTGTTCCAGGCCCTCAACATTCTGCCTACAGTCTTAGTTCTTGCTAATTTCTTCCAAAACAGGATTGGGTGCCCTTTCGTGAATATATCCTTTATTTCGTGGTCCCTAAGTTTTAGAAGAAATAGATGAAGCTAAAAATCCTAAGGACCTGGGTGCTGTTACTTCATACCAGTTTACAGATGGGGAATCTGAGGATCAGAGATGTTATACATTGATTGGGTTCTTATTATGTTATACATTGATTGGGTTCTTATTAATATTATACACTATTCTCATATATTTTTTCTGTTATTTTATTTACTCTTGGTAGATGTTATGACTATTTACATTTTAAAGTTGGTAGATGCTATAACTATTTACATTTTAGAGAGAAAAAAAGATAGAAATCTAGGCCTACTGACTTGTGAACTTGTATTCTTAATACCTCTACTATTTCATACCTCAGCTTTTGTTTGTTTTTCAAGTCATTTCTTTTTTTGTCTGTATTGCTTAGTACTCTGTTTGTTCTTCTCTATAAGCATGAAATCTATCTACCTCTGGGTCCTCCTGATACTTTTTCCCCCCATGTCCTGGAATAGCTTACTAGGACCAGGATGAGGAACCCTAGAATGATGGCCTATATCCCAAATTTATTAAAGGCCTTTGAGAAAAAGGTTCTTGCTTTCTCAAACGTTGCTTTTTGGGACTGCTTTCCTCAGGCAAGGTTGTAAGTTCCAAAAAGAGGAAGAGGAGAGGACTTGACCATAATTCTCTAGTTGGGGAGAAACTCCAACTTTCTCTCTTTTTCTTAGACCCATTTGTTTTAGTTGGAGCTGCTTCCCATATACCTGCTTTATGTGCATCTATTAAACATTAATTTTTGAATTGAATAATTTTTCCTAAACAAAATAGGAAGAATCTGAATGAATTCTTTTTAAAATGTTGTGGAATATGATCCATATTTAGACCAATTAATATATGTGCCTTCTAATTTTCAAGAAGCTGGTTTCTCAGGCAAAATTGTTTTTCATCAGTTTCACTTTGACAGACCATCTGTTGGCTGTCAGCCATGGGTTCTTGTATTCAATAAGTACTGTCACTTTATAAACTGTGCACTATTGTTACTTGTAGCTATTATATGAATGACATTGAAAACTTGAATGGAACTTCCTTGATACTGTACGTAAGTTTCAAAGTTTCCTAATTATGAAGTCTGTAATGTAGTAGCTCAAATATAGAGTACATTAAAAGTGCTTTATTTTTCTTATGTGTATTTCAATTTTTAAAAACAACCAGTCTGAAACTCTCTGCCCTACAAAGATTTATGTGTTTTTCAAATTATCCAGCATTAATTTGTGGTTTGGGTAAGGACCAGTGGTATTCGGGCTATAATCTCTGGAGTATCTTTAAAGTTATCTGAATTACAAGATGTTTCTATAATTAAAAATCCAGGAAAAATAATAATGACCTTTTTGATGAATACGATTATCCTCAAAGCCTCATTTTTGCACTTCAAGCGTAATACATTCTTTAGTTTCCTTGATTACAAGCAATGGATACTGACTCTTGCCAAATAAAACAAAGAAAGCCATTGAAGGGATATCAGGGACTCATAGAATTAAACAAATATCTGGGAGAACAAGGCTTGGGAAATGGCAGGTAGGAAGGCAATTATGAAAGAGCTCAGAAGCAGAAAGGGCAACTACTATCCTCCTCACTTTGCCACATAGAACTCTCTCATCCTTGGTCATTATTGCAACTGCCAAAGAGACAACAGAACATTTACCATGAAAAGGCCTGAAGTGAACTTTTATCTTTCTGTCATTTATTTCAGACTCAAAGTATTAGATGGAAGTGTCCAACTGACCTTTTCTTACCAAGTACCCAAAACCACTGCCAGAAAACTAGAAAAGCAACACTATTCCACTTTGGTTTTAAAATTAGGAGGCAAGGAAAACATGACATCACACATATATTGTATACATTAGGGAATTGGATGCTACATACAGCAGAAGAGGTAAAGCATTTGCTACACTTAGTTGATGTGCAGTATTCAATCCCATTTAGTTGTTTGTGAAAGTAGGACTCCTCTCTCAAAACAAGTCATGTTTTGTTTCTACTTTGCAGTTTTTTGAGCTCTATAAAAAATTATCTTAATTTGTGACTTATTTCTGTTTATATGAATATTTAATGAAAAATGGAATCTATTTAAAAGGGCTTAGTCACTGGTAAACTTGAAAGAGTATAACATGAGCAGTTCATTTATCTTTGCCAGCTGTATGATCTTAATATTTTTTAGCCTCTCTGGGCTTTAAATTTCCTACTTATAAAATTGAAATAATGCCTTTTGTGTCATATTTCTTTTTTTCTAAAATTTTTCTTTGAATTAGAGTCTTGTGGATGCACATGATGTCAAGATTCAGAGTGGTGTATTCAGACATGTCCGTAGGAAAATTAGGTCTGATTCATTTCACTGTTCTTTTCTTATCCCATCCCTCCTCCCTTCCCTCTCAATCCCCTTCATCTAGTCCAGGGCTCGCTCTTTTATTTTGATGGAATTCCCTCCTCTCCCATTTTTCTCTCTCTCTTCCTTATTTTAGACTAGATTTTGTGTATCAGAAAAAAATTCAACCTTTGATTATCTGGGTCTGGCTTATATTCCTTATGAGAGCCACATGACAGAATGACAATGTGCTAAGTACCTACTACTTAGCATATAGCTCAATACAAAGTAGCACTGTTACCCATACAGTAAATGTTAATCATTAGTTTTGCACACATAAATTTACAGATTAATTTGATATAATTTCATTTTGTAGCTCTATTTAAAAAATTCAAGTGTTTTATTCAACCTGACTATGTAACTGACTTAAATTTTTCACTTTGTCTAACTTTTGCTTTATTGTTTCCATTGAATTTTAAATGCACTTAAATGAACTGAAGGAGCTGTATCATCATGTTGATTTACTGCTGATTTACCTCAAAATAGCCTTATCTTAAGAAACTTCCAATGTACTAAAGCAAGAAGTGCTTCTTGATTTGGTTTTGGTTTTCTGGGAGCTCAGCATTCATAGGACTTAAGAGCTTTTGTATCCTGTACAGATTTTCTTTATTATTTTTTCCTGAGATTTTTATCCTAAAATTTGATTAACCTTTTAATTTTTGCTCTGTTGAAAATCACTTCATAGTCCTTAATCATCTGTGTCAACTTATAATTGACTAATGGTTTGGAAATTATTCCAAGTTTGAAACTTCTTTGATTGGTGAATTGATTGCATATCTCAATGTCTCAGGAATTAAAAATTTCGTAAATACTAAAGTATTTCTGTTTGATATACTCTTTCTCTCCCACCTAATGTCCTACCCCACCCCTGGTTTTAGACACCTAATTAGCAGTTTAGTAAATATTGACTAATGCCAAACAATTTTCTGCATTCTTTTGAGCCTTTCTTTTGGCTCCTGTTCTCCCTTAATTTTTCTATAAATTATTACTGATGTTTGGGAAGTCTATTTTCTGCAGATTTTCTAATAGACAGTTGTGCAGTTTGAACACAAATAATGTGGTCCCATGCACATTACTTATTATTATGATAGTCATGCTCTGTTCTGGGCAATACCAAATAAAGAATATTACCACTCACCTCACATTTACAACAACCATATGTTTTTTTACACAGATATGTTTTATGTTGGAAACTAAAATAGCAGCTTGAATGCTGCAGAAGCCTATAGATTAACTACTTCTATACACAATCACCTATCTCTTGGATCTAGGGCATCAGGGATCCCTGGAAGATATGTTGCAAAGCTCATTCTAAATTGGTAAATATCCAATGTCTAGGGGATTTAAATGTTACTTTCTCACAAAATTGTGAAGCAAGCAATGAATGTTATATTGGTAAATGTTTAACAACTAGTTTTGGGGATGGGGTGGGAAATTCCAATGTATTGTATTTGCTGATTTTCATGGTATAATTATTTCAGGCATGGTCAATTTCAAGCTTTCAATCTGACATTGAATGCTTAGTTGGAAAAAAATACAATCAGGTCTCTTAAAGCAGTAAGAGCTGGCTCTTGCACACCACAGAATATATGTTTAAACTACTCTAATTCTCATGAAAAAAATCATACAGTACTAGATCAGCAAAGATATCGTCTATACTCAACAAAAAGTGTAACAACTAAAGCTCTCACATTTAAAGGCAAAAGCAACCTATTTTATTACCCAATCTCCAGTTCAAAACTCTTTCAAAGGAATGAAGCAAAAAGGAATACATCTTTTAAAAGTGTAATCTATGGAAAAGCCATTGCAAAGGCTAATTATCACACTGTCATTGTCACAAGTCAGATGTTATTTTGTTCAAACTGGGAAAAGGGCAATGGGAAACTGAAGCCACTTTGATTGGGTCCTTTTTCACTTGAGACAATGCAAAAGTAGTTCGTATTTACAAAGGGCTTTATGAAGAGTGACTTCTCATGCCATACAAAACACAAATGTCTCCCTTGGATTTTCAAACTGCTCAACATGTTTTATTAAGTGACTATAGAAGATGCCAATTTTTAAATATATAATATATGTATTTGACATCTGATAATCATATTAGGGAAGCATAGGGTACAGTGTGATATTTCAATATGTGTATATACGATGTGTAATGATCGAGTAATGATAATTAACGAATCCACCACTCAAGTACTTATTTCTTTGTGTTGGAGACATTGAAAATCTTCTCTATTAGCTACTTTACAGTTAATTGTTGTCATCCATAGTTACCTTACTGTGCTATAAAATATTAGAAATTTTCAATGCTATCTAACTTCACCCTTTACCCATCAAAGATATATATATTTGAGGCACAGTATGCCATTTTCATTTGCAGTAAATCTCTGGGCCACTGATAGGAAAATGTAGCATAAAGACAATAGGTTGAAACTGTAGGACGGGGGCTCCTTGATCGATGGGTTTTATACTCAATTGCTTATTAGGTGCTGCACCATTTGCATTGAAATATTAATACTCCCCCACTTTTGTTTTTTTGCGTGAGTTCAATACCATTTTTTTTTAGTTTTTGAATTGGTATTTATTTAGTCTTTCAATATTTTCAACAAAATAACAAAAGTTCATTACTCCTCTCAATATTCAATTGATTTTTTTTAAATATCTTTATTTTCTTTTTTTATGTGGTGCTGAGGATTGAACACAGTGCCTCATGCATGGTAGGAAAGCACTCTGCCACTGAGCCACAACCCCAGCCCTTCAATTTTTTTTAATTTTAAATACTTTTCAGTTATTGATGGACTTTTATTCTATTTATTGACATGTGGTGCTGAGAATCAAACCCAGTGTTTCACATATGCTAGGCAAGCACTCTTCCACTGAGCTACAACTCCAGCCCCTTCAATTGATCTTTTAACAGCTTTATGGAGATGTAATTCATACAACATAAGATTCATCCATTTAAAGTATATAATTCAATGGATTTCAGTATATTTGAAGTTGTGCAGTCAGCGTCAAAATCTTATTTTAGAACTTCCTCATAACCACCCTAAAAAACCTGTGTTCTCAGTCCCATGCTCCCTGCCCTCTCTCCCTCCTGCCACCTGCTCCCTCTTCCCATGTCATATACTGTCTGACTCTATAGTCCAAATGGTATCTTTAAAAACTAGTGTCTTATACAATGTTGCTGTGAATTTTGCCATCAGAAGACCAGATTAGTAGAACCATGATCATGAGAATTTTTTTTAACTTTGAAAAGTCTCTGTTTTGTAAAACTTGGATAATCATATCTATTCCACAGCTTGTTATGAAAATTAAAGGATATTGAAATGAAAATGTTTCATTAAATTCTGAGTTAATTGTTCCATAGGAGGTGGATAACTGAATTATTTTATTAAATGGTCTTGTATTAATCCTTTACAATAGTTGGTGGAACATAATAAATGTTTTGTTAGGAAGGGATGGATTCCATTTTTTTTCCAAAGCACACACATTTTTTTATTGACACATTATAATTATACATAACAGTGGGATTTGTTATAATATCTTTATACATGCACACTTTAAAAAAGTCAGTTCCTTCTTTTTTTAAAAAAATCTTCATTGTCAGAGACTCACAAAATGGCAGATATTGAAAGGTTCCTACTTGTAAAAGGGTTGGGGATTACTGTGATTCTGCAGGAAACCTAATTGGAGGTGTGACTTGCTAAAGGTCACACATACGTAGAGAAATATGGACAAGTACTGAAAGAAAAAAAAATTTTCCCAAAAACTCTAGTACATATTTCACTTCATTCATCATTCCCTTGTTACCATGGTAAAATCCTCAATGTTGTTCAGTACACTAACTAGCCATCCTATATTGAAATTCCTCTCATTTTTGAGTTGCTCAATTTGTGACTAATGTACTCCAGCCAGTTGGTTCTAAGGAATTTAGAGTCACCATAATATGTTTTCATAAGTACAGCATGTCTCCACTTATACTTGCTGAAATGCACTCAAAACAAGTGTTCATTTTTTTTTGTAATTAAAAAAATAATGTTTTCATTTTGAGTGCTTTTTAGTGCTATTTATTTATTTTTATTGGTTCTTCTTAGTTATACTTGGCAGTAGAATCCATTTTGATAAAATTATACAAGCATGGAGTATATCTTATTCTAATTAGGGCCCCATTTTTGTGGGTGGGCATGGTTGTGGGGCTCACTTAGGTATTTTCATATTTGTACATAGAAAAATTATGTTATTTATTTTTAAAATGTTTTCAATGTTTGTTTTCTTTATGCATAACCACAATCCTGCACATAGGTAGTATTATCCCTATTTTACAGAAAGAAAATTAAGACTGAGATTCATCTGACAAGTGAAGAAGCCACACTTGAATTCATTTTTTCTGACTCCAAAGAATACATTTCAATTTCTTAAGTTACCTAAAACTTTAATTGTGCTACACAGTTTATTGCAATAAAATCAATAACCTCAGAAAGGAATAATGGTTATAGGAAACAAGTTTGTTTCATATGATTCTCTTGGCCAAAATCTAACTTTGAAAATATACGAATAATGCCAATTTTTGAAAACACATTGAGTTAAGTAGATAATTTCAAATGAATTTATGGAGAGAAAATTGAACTTTCTTTAAACTAATGAACACATGATTATTTGAGAGGTCAAGGTAAACATTTTTTCCTGGGAGAATGTCTGCTTTTATATGGCATATTTGCTACTGACTCATTTATTTGGGAAGGTCCCAGAATGCTGTTATTACACAGCCACAGAGTTCATTTTAATTTCTTGAGGCCTCTCACTAGGGAAATCTCTGATGCATTCAAAGACCATTTCACTCAAAAAGGTTCTTCCTTGGTTTTATCATTTGATATAAGTGTAATGATGGTAAATACATTTCTATAGTAGCATCTACCAACTCACTTCTTCTCCTTGGGCAAGATGCACAAGTCATTCTAGATGTTCATTGCATACTAATTTTAAAAAATAATAGGGAAGAGAGAAATAGGAAGAATGAAGATCAACTTTTAAAGTTTTCTCAAAGACTCTCCGGGAAGATAAAATATTGTCTGTCCAGAGCAATGGAAGGGCATGCGCAGGATAAGTTTCACAGTAGACTTTAAAATTTTTTTTAATTTGTTTTAGTTGGTTATACATGACTGTAGAATGCATTATGTACTTTGATATATCATACATATGTGGGATATGATTTCTTATTTTTCTGAGTGTATATGTTGCAGAATCATATTGGTCATGCAGTCATATATATACCTACAGTAATAATGTCTGTTTCATTCTACTATCTTTACTATCCCCACATCCCCTCCCCTCCCCTCCTATCACTTCCCTCTACCTAATCTAAGGTAATGGTATTCTTCTATAGTGCCCCCAATATTATTGTGAATTAGCATCCACATATTAAAGAAAACATTTGGCCTTTGTTTTTTTTTTTGGGGGGGGGGATTTGCTTAGCATTGTATTCTCCAACTCCATCCATTTACAGGCAAATGCCATAATTTCACTCTTCTTTAAAGCTGAGTAATATTCCACTGAGCATATATACCGCATTTTCTTTATCCATTCATCTATTGGAGGACACCTAGGTTGGTTCTGTAGTTTAACTATTATGAATTGAGCTGCTATAAACATTGACGTGACTACATTACTGTAGTATGTTGACTTTAAGTCCTTTGGATATAAACGGAGGAGTGAGATAGCTGTGTCAAATGGTGGTTCATTCCCAGTTTTCTGAAGAATTTCCATACTGCTTTCCATAGTGGTTGACCAAGTCACAGCTCCACCAGCAATGTATGAGTTTACCTTTTTCCCCACATTCTCGCCAACATTAATTGTTTCCTGAATTTATAAGCATTTCTTGGGTGTTCTATTTACATGCCATCACTTAATAACATAAAATTAAACTTTGGGAAATATAAACCTTCCTGGCTACAAGACAGAATTATTTAAACTGAAAAAATAATATTAAAAAAAAGTTAATATCACGTTGGGCACTGTTCTCTGTTCTATTTGTGAACAGATGACCAAATTCATTGGTGTGTAACAGAGAGTTGCCAAGGGCTGAGTATATAACAGCAGAAATGTGATTTACATATATTTTGAAAACCCATAGTAATTTGAATAAAATTTTTGAATCAATCATTACAGCTTGAAATGGCACAAAGCATTTGCATATGGTAGTTGTCATCAGTTATTTCTGAGTACTGGAGTAAAAAATATATATTGTTAAGTCTGTCTACCCATTTTTTCCATCCTCATCCCATGTCCCATTATGAATTCATTTTCCTAGTAAGATAACAGGAGGCTTCATGGTCATTGACTTGCATCATTGCAAGGCATACAATGGTAATAAAGCTTAAGTTAGTATGCATTCTTAATCCCTCTGTCATCTGCTCTTCAATGGGTGAGTAGAAAGAAGCTAATTATTTCAGAGAGCTGAACCAGAGTGAAAAACTATAATAAGCACTTTATAAACATTATCTTGGTTAATATTCATAATGACACTAAAAGGTAAGCATAATCTACTTTTTACAGGTGATGAAACCTAGGTTCAGAAATGTTCAGGTTTAACATGTCCCAGATTCCACAGCTAGTGAAAGAAATAGTTGAGTTTTATCTAGCTTCCAAGTTAAGCAAAAAAATTATGAGTCCCATAATAATTATTATATATTAACTATCTTCTTGTGACATATCACTTCTAATATTCCGAATGATCTTTCAATGTATGTGTTGTTCTCATTTTACAGGTGATCCAAACATGAATCTGGGAGAGATCACACAATCTGTAGGAGGGCAAGCAGCTAACATATGGGAGAGTGGATATAATGAGTTCATGTGAGTCAGTATCCAAAAACCTCAAAGATATGTAAGAAAAATAATCTTATATTATGTATCAATAACCTCCAAGAGCTCAAATTACATCACAACTGACATGCCATAGTCAATACATTAAGGCAATAGCAATCGTTAACATCTACTCTTCTTATTTTATAAAGCCAGAGAAGAGAACAATCTATTTCATAAATTTGTATATGTTAAATAAATAAACCAAAGTATTTCTGTTTAAAGCAATAAGCTTTCAACTACCAGGTTTAGAATAACAAAGTTTTCATGACTGTGAAATACTGGCACTCACGGATAAACTCATGTTTACATTAATATCATAAAAGTGTGTTTCTTGTCATTAATAAAGAAACAATAAATGATGAAAGTTAGATTAGGTAGTATGTATGAAACTTTACATTTTTAGCAAAAGACAGCACTTTGCCTTAGTCATCACATGCTATGTAATTGCCTTGTATCCAAAGAAGGGTTTTGAATTTGGAAAAACAAATGGCAGATTACTGAGGACCACTCATTGAGGCCCCACAGATTGTAACTGATTGTTCTGCATTAATTAGGAAGTACTTAGCTCCCTCTATCTTAAAATCTTTCTGGAGGGGCAACAGCTCTTCTCTCAGGTGCTCTTGAACTTGCTGTCCTGCTCTGGAGAATAGGGCTGTGACCCCCTGTGCTTTCCTGGTTTCCCTAGCTTGGATTGTCTATGATTTATAAAGTTCAGGAGCCATTATTCTTCCTTAGCCACTTCAAATAGGATTTATTTTGTTATGTCAGATTATGCCATAAAAGTTCAGAAGTAGGGGAACCAAGTGTGGTGGTACAAACATGTAATCCCAGTATCTCTGGAGGCTGAGGCAGGAGGATTGTGAGTACAAAGCCAACTCAGCAAAAGCAAGGCTCTAAGCAACTCAGTGAGACCCTGTCTCTAAATAAAATATTAAATAGGGCTGAGGATGTGGCTCAGTGGTCAAGTGCCCTTGAGATCAATCCCTGGGACCAAACAAAACAAAACAAAACAAAAAGTTCAGAAGGGGGAAAGGGCAAAGTTTGTGAGAAAAGCAGTGTGACATGACTGCAAGTCAAATTATAAGTTGCTAATGATCTTTAAAAGAAGCAGAAATATTGGTTTAAATAAGAGCAACACTAAAAATGAACATAATGCCATGGGGAGCTATGTGTAGCCATGAATCAAACTGGTCTTTTCTAAGAGAAGAATATCAGGAGATGGTAGGGCTGGGAAGGATAAAGTGAGGGACAGCAAAGGGAAGGGAACTGTTGCCAATGTGGGATTGGAGTACAGAGATGATGTTTTCCCAATTTCCAGAGGAACAATGAATGACATATTGCATTGTTTTGACAGACCACTGAAGGTCAGAAATAGTTACTGGTTTTTATTCATCAAGTAATTTGAGTTGGCTACCCACACCATTGTTACTTCCTTATTAAAGGTGGCCAGCCTCTAGGGAAATTTCTGCACCTTTCTGCCTGATAGGAAAATCAGCCAATTCCTATAGGCACCTTTAACCAGACAACTATATAGTAAGCTTTGAACCAGATATGTTTTTGTGGTCGATTTTACCCATGGAAATATCAGTGAATTCTAAGTGAAGTATGTACAATTACTAGACTCTGAGGATACTAACTTTGGAATTAGTTAAGTATTAATTGATAAATCTTGAAAGAGAGGCAATTTACGCTAAATTAAATACAATTAATAATGCAACTTAGTTCAAAATGCAAGTCCAATTCTAAATATAAGAGTAGAAAAAATGCCTCTTTGGGCTATAAAAACATAGTCATCGTTTTAGAAAACGTTTGGGTGGCAGTTATTTAACTATATAAAGATTAGCTTAGAAATTGGCCAGGAGGGGTGGTATTTAAACTTTTTTAAGAGGCTAGATTGCTGCCAGTATCCTTAGTCACTCTCAGAATGGCTCTTTACATAAAGTCATCCACCTAAAGAATTATTACATAAAACGGTATGTATTCACCAGGAGACCAATATAAGGTAACATTATGTTTTTGTAATTTGAGTTATTGTAAGCACTAAAAATATCATTCTCTTATTTTTTAAAAATATGATTTAGAATAATAGTTTTTAAGATGTGTTCTAAATAGCCCCAGGAGATCCACTGAGCCCCATTAAGGAAGTGGACAGGGAAGGTAACTTATAGCACTGATGGCTCCAAGGAAGAGAATTTAATCATTTTCATTTGACCCAGGTTTTTTGTTAACTATTATTTAAATGTCATATTTACTGAAGAATAATTTGTTAGTCACAATTCATTCCCTTGGTAATTAATAAAATAAATGCATGCAGTAAACTCACTAGGAAAGTAGAAAGACTGGGAATAAAGGATTTTGGAAACAGACATAGCCTTTAAAAAAATAAACAGAACATATTTTTAAAACCTCAGTTACCAATTCTTTGGTGAACTCAAACTATTTTGTAGTTAGGGTTTTTGGTTGGTGGGCACATTTTTTCATCTTATTTACAAATGGTTAATTAATGAATCAAGTTTGAAAGATATATGAAATCTGATGGAATCTAGCCTATTTTCCATCTTCTTTTAAAGATGTACAACTTGCAAATAAAACACTTATCTAAAGTCAATCTTAATGCCCACTATCAAAGAAGACTTAGAACTTGTGTCCGCATGCTTATGTGTATTTTTAATATAAGAAGTTTTAAATTATTTCCCACAATTGAATTTTAATGGATGATAGTCTCAATTCCACAAGATGAGATATGCATTCCTCAGTTTTCTTTAACTCATTTTTGATTAGGAGCCCCTATTTGGCAAAATGTCTCTAGAAACAGGAAAGAATAGGACTGACAGACATGGTGGCATCTAATGACACATCTTCATGACTGCCTGTAAGTCCTCTTCTTTCCTGCTTTTACAGAAATTTCAATCCCACTAGTTTTCTAGGTCTTGAGCCTTTCCAAATCCCCCACCAATTCCCAGTCTAAGTTGTCTTTGAATCTTACCTTTTGAATCACTCTTAAAGTGTGTAGGTAGATGGACAATGCAAAGAGATATCTACCTAAATCCTTTATCTAGTTTAATGACTTGCTTCTGAATCCCAGAAACTACAAACTAACTTTTTTCATTCCTTATGTCCTGTGGCATTCTTCATTGTTATAGTTTCCTAAAGTTAGAGGGGTTAGGGTATATGTCAGCGAACATCAGGATATATTGGATATATAAAGTCTAAAATGTAATAATATTCCAAAATAAATTTTTTTTCATTTGTCCTTTAGGGGTCACATCACAAGAACAAGGAAAATTGGTTTAAATGAGAAGGTATTTTTGAGAATCTTTTGGGGATAAGTGAGGTAGCTAAGCATATGCACTAAAATACATTTTGTAGTGGTAAACAATGCCCACCAACTAAATCATTTTGTGAAACATCGAGTTTCTTATTATTTTATGATTCAACTGTCAAGTGAGTTCAGTTTTGATATATTTCTGAGTGCTTCAAGGCACATTTCCCCTTACAATTTGAAGCACAAGAAGCAAGAATGCATTTTCATGAGAAAACAGAAATAAGAAAAACTGACATCTATTATCAAGTTCAGGAATTTATGCCAAATGTCATTAACATTCAAATTATGAATTAACCATAATAGAAGAGTAACTCAATAAACAATGCAAGGACCATACAGAGTTTTAAAGGTCCAGGTAACTTGCTTTTGTTTTCAAAGTTTTTTTTTTTTTTTTTTTTTTTTTAATATATCAGGCTGGGAGTATTCTGGTAATGTTTTCAAGTTTTTTAGGCTCTTTGCAATCCATGGAATTGGTTCATGAAATAATAGTCATATTCTGAGAATTTGCATGATAAATATAACTTTCCCTGGGGAAACAAAACAACAAAAAAGAATTTGAGTAAACTGAGAGAAGAATGATTTTAAGATTCAATCCATTAGATTTTGCTTTTTCAATTGCTCTTTGGACTTACTAAAGCATTATGTATTTCAGACTTTCTATGTTTTCATAAATTCTTCAAATTATTTTCATGTATGCTCAAGTTTGAGAAATATTAACCTTAAGGAATTTATGCATATATTCATTTATTTGCCTGTATGTAATGGCCTATTCATTTGCATATGCATGGGTGAATATTCACTTTATACTGATAATTATAAGAATTATTTGTGTTAGTATTATGCAGTATATTAACATTGTTGAGAGGAAGAGCAGACACAAATATAACTACTAATAAGAGGTTTAAAAGCAGCTTTCTAAGCAATCATTATGATAGGCTGGAGAAATTGGGGTCATAGTAGAAAGAGTACATCATAGTGAACACTTGATGTCTCAACTGTACACAATCAGATTCCATTTTCACCACATTCCTTTGAGTTACCACTTCTTAATATCCCTTTGTTACAAAATGGAAAGGAGAGGGTCTGATTGTTCACATCATTCATTTATTCATTTCATATTTGTTCAGAGGTGATGGAGGATCTATGTTAATTACTGAGCAACATCAATAATAGTAATAAAAGTAGTGACCATTTATGAAGTGATTACTATGTGTCAGGCATTGAACTGAGTAGTTTACATTACATGATTTATTTAATCCTCATATCAACAGTGTTGTAGATCTTGCTTTAATATTCCATTTGTAGGTGAGGAGACTGAGGCTTAGAGTTTAAGTAAATTATTAAAAGCCACAAAGCTAATGGTAGCAAGTGATGAAGCTTGACTCTAAAGGACATTTCAAATGGACCAAGATCTCCTTCCTTCCTCTCTCCTTCCCACCCTTGTTCTTTCTTTCCTTCCTTCATTCCCCTTCCTTTCTGCCTGACTGCCATTGTTTTCTTCCTTCTTTCTACAAAGATATTTAGCACTATAGACATTTTGGAGCAGATAATTATTGTTGAAAACTACTTTACACATTGGAGGATATTTAGCAGCATCCCTGACTCTACCAACTAGATGGAAGCAGCATCTGTCTTCCAGTAATAACAGTCAAAAATATCTCCAGGTGTTGATAAGTGTCCTGGAGGAAAGGGAGGCAAGGTTGCCCCCACTTGAGAATCACAGGTCTAATGAGTAAGACAAATAATTTTAAAAGGGATTCGAATCAGTAAGATAGTGCTATGATGTAGATGTAACACACATTAAATGAAAAGTAGTGGCAGTACAATAAATAAATAAATAAATAAAACCAAAAAATCTCCCCAATGAGGATATGAAATAAAAACAAACAACAGCTTGTTGATGGGTGAATAGGGTTTGTCATAAACCTGACTTTGATTTCTTATTTAATCCTGATAAAATACTCACACTGAACAGTTTACAGAGCTCACAGACACAAATACAAAAAAAAAAAGATATTTTATAAGTTGGGTTTCCATCACCCTGAAAAAAAAAAACACTTTGCTCAGTCCTGCTAATTTTTTATGCTTATATCCTTGCTTTTCACTTTTCTTAAAGGTGTATTCTAATTTCTCCTGTTTCCATTCCTTGCCCTCTGCAGTTGGAAATCAACCTTCATCAGTTTTTAAAGTCACAGAAAGTTCTTAATTACACTTCTACTAGTGGATTCTTAGTTTTCATCATCCTGGACTTCTTTGCTCAGGGTGATCAACAAAGACCACTGAGCAGAGAAGAATGGGATAGTAACTTGGTTGTTTAAATGCATTACTAACCTGCTTTTTCAGTTGTTTTCCTTTGTCTTTTCACTGTTTTGTTTGTTTGAATGCTTTGCTTTCCCCCCCCCCCAGAGGCCAAGAGTTTGCAATAGTGAGCAGTGTTGCTTAACCAGGGATGCACATACGCAGCAGCCCCAAGTGTCGCGACCCCTCGCCAGCCAGGGAAACACGACACAGGATTCTTCTTTCAACAGTTTATTCAGGCCTTGAGTCATGTATCATCTTCTAGCGCCCGCCGCCCGACACACCCAAGCACAGCTTAATAAAGCCCCCCGCATCCCAATCCTAAGCCGCCACGTGGATCTCTCTCATAGGGTGGTAAGGGATTGCGCGCCAACTCTCCATAAAAGGAGTTGTTTATCACAGGCCACAGTGGAAGCCGGCGCCATCTTCTAATGGCGGCCACGGTCTATAAGAATGGCTTACCACACCCAAGGATTTTGATTCTGGAGCTCTGGGATGGAACGAGGCATATGCATTTTCAACATGTTTTCCACGTAATTCTGTCTTATATCAAATATTGGGATTAGCTGCTGGAAAATTAGCAGCTGTTTGCCTTTCTTCTTAAATGTGCTATAAAAATAATTATTCAGCATCTTTTATTTGAAAACATTTTCTTACCTACATATTTTAATTTACTCAAGTTGTTTTTGTTTTTTAAAGTCTGATGATATATTACTTAATCTTACCCCTGTGGCTTTAAATCTGCTGGAATTATGGCTTTGAAAAAGACAATTGAAAAATTATAGATATTTACCTCATGAAGTTTGGAGTTTAGAATAGTAAATATGAAGACCATAAATATAACTCTTTGGAAGTTTATTAGGTCATATTACCATAGACTTTTTTCAATGACAACTTAAGACTTTTTTAGAATTACTATGTAAACTAAAACATTGTAATTTATCCTTGATGACTTAATTTGGTGGGTAAAAATGAGATTGTTTATGTTTTTACTGTGTAAATGCTCCTGTTGGTTCTCTATAATGCCAAATTTTTACAAATGCTATAAAATTACATTACCCTATTTTAACTAATGTAGCTAATCCAAATCTTCAACCAAAACCAAAACAGCTACCAAATGTATCATACACCCCATTTACTAGAGAAAATTAAAATTTATATAATTGCCGAAGTATTAATTTTCATAGTAAAGTAAAGGTATTTCAAAGCATCATCAAACTAAAATAACGTCTTAGTTACCCCTATTTCTTTTGCAAATAGTTCAGTGCTTGGAACACAGTAGCCCCTTGGTAAAGATATACTGAAACCATGAATTAATGAAGGAATCCATGAAGACCCATATTATGGGTCAAGACTAATTAGCCAATTTTAGAAAGTACACCTTTAGTACAATTTTACAAAGTAATTATTATCATCCTATGAGAACTTGTAGAGGTAGAAATAGACCATGAAATCAAGACTACCATTTATTTTTGCCATACTTCCTCTCAAAAATGACTTTAAAAAGTAATTTTGTATATTGATCCATATAACTCACTTCTTCTAGGATCATAAAACTATTATCTTTATTACATATTTTAAGATTATTTTTTAAATTTT
Organism: Marmota marmota marmota; assembly: GCF_001458135.2. Taxonomy (NCBI): domain Eukaryota; kingdom Metazoa; phylum Chordata; class Mammalia; order Rodentia; family Sciuridae; genus Marmota; species Marmota marmota. Next base: position 7,811,021 of record NW_026000272.1, read on the forward strand.
TCAATATTTTAAAACGTAGGTCAATGTTGAGATGCAAAACAACTGGTTCCAAACCCAGATTTCTGGAAAATAGGAAGATGGAGATGAATCCTGTATGAAACAGATAATCATAAATATTCATGATAATTTGGCTGAGTTAAAGAAGGAAAGATTGCTTGATTTGCAATTATGTGGAAAACTCAAGCCTTGAAATATCTGGTGTTGAAGAAAAACATTTTCGTTGTAGTTGTCTGCTTGGTTAGTGAAGTTTTGTGTGGGCAAGCAATCAAGAAAAGTATGTGAAAAGTGTGTCTATAAGATCTGAGTGGTTATTCAACATTTCTGTGCTAAGAAGGCCAAGCTCATTTCAGGAGTGACCAGAGCATTTCAGATGACTTGGGACTATTCCAATTTTAAAGCTGAAAGATCTACATTCTAGGATCCGTCTAAGTATCTGGCAAACAAGGATGGTTTTTCATCTTGTTTTTGTTTTTTCTCAAAGTAGAACCCAATTCCATTCAGTCATTTTTCCATTGATTCCTTCATTAATTCATGATCTCATAAATATTTCCCAAAGGAGCTACCAGAATCCAAGCATTGGTAACTGAGACATAACCTCTGCTCTTAAGAAAGTTGCATTCTAGTAGAAGACATAGATGTTAAAAAAATTGGGTAATATTAGTATACAAGAAGTTCAAGATCATATAGGACCATTTAATTATAAAAGATAGGATGCTGGGGATCTAAAAAGAGCTTCTTTATGGCTGTGAGTAGATGAAGGGGTAGAAGGAATGACAAAAAAATGAGACTGAGGATGTGAGCAGAGACCAGACAATACAGGACCTGTAACACACAGTAAGGAGTTTGGGTTTTATTACAAAAACAATGAAAAGTCACTTTCCTCTATGAGAGTCATTCATCATTAAAATTTTTGGATATCAACCATTCTACCCTTAAGGTGAGAGCCACATGAATGTTAAAAGAAGGCATAGATAGGTTCCTGAACACCCCTGACTGAAGTAGACCCAGCCATTTTTTTGGTCAAACCCAGTCAGCTATAATATACTAAAATCTATTCAGAATCAATGAACTTATATCATTGTGTGTCAGATGACTTACCAAAAAATCAGAGTTAAAATTTGCCTTGCTGCCTTCTATTTCTGACAGTATCTTCAAATTTTGTTCTGGTCAATTTATTTCACCTGGCATCTAAAATTGCAACCTCCATGCTAAAATCCTGAAATTCAGAACTAAGGCTACTGAATTTATTATGCAAGTATATTTTCATCTGTAAGAAAGGCAGCCTATACTGTGCATCCATCACACATTGGTGTCTACATGGAGAGAAAGAGCTGCCCTTCCTTAAGGCTGACTGACACTTAAGTGTCCTAAAGGAAGCTTGTAAATATCAATGACAAAGTAAAATGGTTATATGACTGTGGGCAATCAAACTGGGTTCCTTCCCAGATTATGAAGTTGACTAAAATATAAGCAATTAAGATTTTGTGGATTTTGAAAAGTTGATACAAGTACAGGCAAATCATCTCTATAATTTTCAACATTTTCAACTTTTAGCCTGAATGTGGTTATCACAGACATAACCTACATGTAGCCACTCAGGCACATCTATCAAGACTTTGCAGCTGTTCTCGAAATCAATGTCAATATCTATAGTCACATTAATCCAGCAGTGATGATGCCCACTGATCCCTGAGATGGGGGGAGTCGTTTCACTTTATTTAACTATTTTTTGATTACTTTGAATACACATATCTAGCCTGAGGAACAAATAGTGATATTAATGACATGTTATTGAATCATTAATACACTTCTAAATAAAACATGATAACAGAAAAGCAAAATAACCTGTTTTTGAGAAGAGCTCCAAGAAATATACAAATATTTTTGTGACTTTGGTGAATATGCTAAAAATTTTGTCCATTCATAATTCCAGATTTTTTAAAAAAGAAAAGACATAATTTTCCACAAAACCCTGTTCTGTAGGCAGCTATCAATGTCATCTAACATTTTGCTTTGTTTCAGTAGTTTTGTAATGTTGAAAAATGAAATAGGGGAGTATATGCATTATAGATATACAAATTATTCCACAATAGTCACAGGCTTCTGTAAATAAAGGTTTCCTGTGTTATATACCTACCATGTTTCTTTGCTTAGGCCCATTTGTTTTCTAGCTTAAAAATTATTAATATCTACATATTCATTAGAAATATTCCCTCCTTGCAAAATACATAACAGTAAATTAGTAAAAAAAAAAAAATAAATAAAGAAAAAAGAAAGAAAGAAAGAAAAAATCAATCAGGCCAGATTCTAGAATTTAAAAATGTGTCCACAGTTAAGTGCAAGGACATTTAACTGTTTGAACCTCAATTTTTTCATCCATAATATGTTGTACAGAGTTGCCATGAAATTAAATATGTGAAAACACATTGTATAATACCTGGCATGTAGTAGGGACTCATAAATATTATTTACCTCAAAATAAGTATAAATATTACTCAAGCTGTCTACATATCCTTGATTGATGATTCCATTTATCTTCACCAGGGATCCCAAAGTGTCTTTTGGGAACCCCTGCTAATATTTAAGCTTCCCTGGTACATAGGAAGACATATTAAAGTATATTTCACAGAGCATATCACTTATCCATGTACACAATAAAGAAGTGCTGGTATAACCTACTTCTCTACATGTCCAGATGACCTGATCTGGTGTTATAAATGATAAACAATATCTAATACCACTAATCAAATTAATAATATAATTATAGGGGCTGTGATTGTAGCTCAGTGGTAGAGTACTTGCCTAGCATGTATGAGGCACTGGGTTCAATCCTCACCACAACATAAAAATAAATAAATAAAATAAAGATATTGTGTTAAAAAATAATAATATAATTTATAATATTATATTTTATTGCTTGAAGTTACTACTATCTTGTCACTCAGATAATACTTTATTAACAAATAAGTAATTATAGGCAATATAACCCTAAATAGTTTATTCAGTATTAAGTTCTTTTCTTTAATGAGCTACATATTCCATATGGCTTCATTAGATCTGTAAGCAGAGTCACAATTTGTTGGACATAAAAAAAAAAAAACCAGTTCATTTCATTTGAATGAGTTGTTTTTAAGTATCAGTTAACATTTTTAATATGTAGGAATGAAACTATCTTTGTCATTTAAAAAAGTTCTCACTAAAAAAAAACTATCTTAGAGATGTAAACCAAAATAATAATGAGGAAATTAAAGTTATATACCAGGTAATTCTCCCCTTTGGAACTAAAGTGCACTAAACTTTGAATTTCTGAAATTGGCTTGGCCCCACAATTAAAAATATTTCTAAACATTTTTGTAAATCCTGTACCTCAAGGAATAAAAAGCAAAAGTAGACTTTTATCTATTTTTTTTAAAATTTATACTCTACAGAGGGGAAGTGAACATTTTCTTTTTAAGCATTAGCTGTTGGAAAGCTCCATGGAGATATATGCTTGGTTTGGTTAAAAAGTTAGTTTTTGATTATTTATTATTTTACAAAATTCCATGTAATTATTTATACCTTTGAGTAAAGTGGTTCTCACATTCCGTTGTTAATGCTTAGAGATGGAAAAAAAGATACAGAAAATTAGGTGTGATACTTCCTAATTGATACCCTTGGCTAGCATATTTTATTTGATCTTCAGTGTTGTATAGTCATTTATACTTTCTATCAAAACAATCAACAGTAATCAATAACTGAAAAGTATTTTGTTATCTATGTGTTCTAGCTGAATACATGGATATTAGATTTAAATGTAAATGTCAGTACTCAAAATCCTCAGCTTAAACTATAGGCATACATAATTAGAAATTCCCAGAATCAAAGATATCAAGAATCCATCCCACTTATTGTTTCTTGGTTTTAATTCTTGTGCTATAAGAGTCTTTATTGAGGAAGTTGGGGCCAAATTCAACATGATGGAGATTTGGGCCTACTTCTTCTTCCACTAGGTGTAAGGTTTCTGGTCTAATTCCTAGGTCCTTGATCCACTTTGAGTTGAGTTTTGTGCATGGTGAGAGATAGAGGTTTAATTTAATTTTGTTACATGTGGATTTTTAGTTTTCCCAGCACCATTTGTTGAATAGGCTATCTTTTCTCCAATATATGTTGTTGGCACCTTTGTCTAATATGAGGTAACTCTAATTATGTGGGTTTGTCTCTGTGTCCTCTATTCTGTATCATTGGTCTACAGGTCTATTTTGGTGCTCTGTAGTATGGTTTCAGGTCTGGTATAGTAATGCCACCTGCTTCACTCTTCTTGCTAAGTATTGTTTTGACTATTCTGGGTCTCTTATTTTTCTAGAGGAATTTGATGATTGCTTTTTCTATTTCTATGAGGAATGTCAATGGGATTTTGATCAGAATTGCATTAAATTTGTATAGTGCTTTTGGTAGTATGGTCATTTTGATAATATTAATTCTGCCTATCCAAGAATATGGAGGTCTTTCCATCTTCTAAGGTCTTCTTTAATTTCTTTCTTTAGCATTCTGTAGTTTTCATTGTGTAGATCTTTCACCTCTTTTGTTAAGTTGATTCCCAAGTTTTTTTTTTTTTTGAGGCTAATGTAAATAGGGTGGTTTTCTGAGTTTCTATTTCTG